>NC_039509.1:3366796-3381018 GCF_003672135.1 Ooceraea biroi
TGGCAAGATGCAGCGCGGCTCACCGAGCCGGTGAATCAACAAATTCAGGATACCCGTGATTATCGAATACCGTTATCGGTAAACATCAATTTCCTGCGTAACGCTGTTGCGCTAACACGAAGATATTTATGCAGCCCGGAGCTACTTCCACGACTCGTAAAATCGCCCTGTCGTCGTAGCAGTCGTTTTCAGAAAGGGTCGTTCCGCTCAATATTCAAGCGTAAGCTTTTATGGAGTTGCGCGATGACGCTATTACATTCCTCTTCACCAATTTACACATATCTACAAAATATGTACAGTTCAAAAGTTTTGAGGAGACAAAAACTACCTCAACGATAACTTCTGCGATATTAAAACCGTCAGTTAACGATCGCTGTCCAACAGGATAACGAATTGACATAAAGACAATTCCAATCCGCAGCCATGTGAAATCTTGCGCAAGGATTTAATGGGAATCGATGCGGCGAGTTTGCGAGAGGCAGTGGTTCCAAAGGCGCTCCCGACCGAAATTCCGATGGGTTAGAGTGTGGATCATCGAATCCTGAAATCCGGTACATTAACCGGCCACAAAGCGTAGAGTACTGCGGCGCGAATCGCTCGTAAACCGTGCAAACGCCGTACGCTACGATTCGTATTCTACGGCTATCTAACTCCGCTTAACTGTCGCGTTTAAATGGCATTCTTTACTCCCCGCGCAATTCGCATGTGACTACGGAACCACGAAATTGCGAACCATTAAGGAGTAAACTCCTCGCCGATATTTATCCAGCGCGCAGACATATTGCGGGAAAGAGGTGGAAAAGAGAAAACCACCCTCGTCTCGGACTGACTCGGAAAAGATTCGACATAGAAGATACATTTTCGTTTTCAGAAATTACACTAAAGTCGCTAAAGTTACGTCACGCAATACATTCAACAATGTTACTCTTACGGCGGACATGATAATGGAGAAGCACAGAATTGCGAGCGTCATTATTCATATCGGGCACTGAATCGGAGATTCTTGCCATTCAATCGTTTTTTTCAACGTAATAACGTGATATCGATTGTGACGCATTTGGGTCGCTCTGATGTAGGACGAAATGTCCCTATCTGTAGATCGTTAGCCATTCCCGCGTGGCCCGATCGAAAATTGAAATGTCGGCTCGTATCCATGTAACGTCCGTGTCCTCGCCAAAATGTAAAAAGCTTTTCGTACGATTACTCGTCCGGCGTATCGTCATTCGTCTAACGTCCGTGTGCGATGGTATAGAAAATGCTGAGGCCGGCGTGCACGTTTTAGAGCTACTTCTACCCTCGGTTTAAAGTAGAAATCAAATCCGTAATGGCTCCATAGCCAGTCGAAACCGGGCCGCTTGCCTACACGGACGAAATGGGCAATTTTATCACGATAAATCGTTACCTACTGTACGCACAGCGGAATTCGCTTCGGCCATTACTGCGACTAAGTGCCGGGAGATACGACAGATTGATAAAAATCTGAATTCGTGTCCGGATTTCACTAAACCTCGTCCACCGAGCTCCGATCGATAATACATCACTGCGCCGTTCGCGTCGATAAATTGCAGCGAGTAAATCATAACGATGATGCTCACGAGTAAAGTACACGCTTTAATTGGAACATCATTACGCAAGTAAGAAGAGAGTTCCGTTGAGAGGTTCGTTGATAAGGGCGTCGTTCTCTCTACGCGTGTCTCCATACAACAAACTTGCAGGGAGATATTCACGGCGCTCAAATAATTACCAATTATGCTTCGTGCTCCTGTCGGTTCCAATGCGCTAACAAGACAACCCCTTTAACAAACCCTCCTTTTCAATTGATTAACCGTCCCTCCACGCACCCCACGACCGCGACGCTCCGAACGCAAAAGTTGCGTCGTCGAGCGCTTCGTGTAAGAAATGCGCTGCCGCATGCGGCGCGACATACGTTTCCTCGTCGTATATCAGCATTAATATCCGGCGCGACAATAGCGCGGGGTAGGTAAGCGTAATCGAGTACAAGCAGCTAACGAATGTACGTGCGTGCTTTCGAAAATACGAGAGAGCCCGGTAACGTGGTAAAGAGCGACCAGTTTCGCGCACAAAGACGGTAAGCGCGGAGTCGACGCTCCTGTATGCGTGTGCACCTGGGCGCGCAGTCATCTCGAAGATCGAATATATATCTACCTGCCTGGCGGAATTCCTCTACGGATCAGTAGTCCCGCGATAGGCAGTACAGGTACCGGTTATGTTACGGCACGCTCGGATACCCTCTGGGTCGGGGAGGCGCTATAGCTACACACGTACGACCTCGTCGTCGCTGGGGAGCGAGACGTTATAGGAAGAAACGGGACGGGGAGCGTATGCTACGTGGTAGCACGAAGTGCCAATAATATCTTCATGGCACGTCGTGTCGGGAAGATATACTCGGTGCCAGGTACATCTAGAAGCGATAGCTAGTCTACCGTCGCGTCGGATATACCTACGGGACACTCGTGCATAAGAGAAGGAGAATAAAACGAGCTTCTTCTCTCTCTCTCTCTCTGCTTTCTCGCTTTTGCTCTTGCTCCGGGAGACGGCGAGGTGTCCCCTTTAACGATCGTCAGTCGGCCACGCCGAAGATGCGTACTGATCGTTACGAGAAAAATATTTGCAATCAAAGTGGACGCGCTGGGAATGATATCCGAGTTCCCAGGCCGTCGACCGCGCGCACGCTCAATGACCGATGGATGATCGCTATCGGCGATATGACAGGCATCGAGGAGATGTGCATATAAATAGCCGAACTGGCGTCTCTGTTGTGCAAACATCACGATCTTGTCTCGCGAGATATCTCGATGCCGCCGATCACATTGTTACGGCCGGCGCGTCGTTGGATCGGAAATCGATGGCAGAGAGGATGACTCTGGATTTTATATCCTTCCCGGAGCGCGATGAAAAATGACCGCGATCAAATGGCGCGCGGCTTTTAAGGCTAATGGATAACTTGGAGGATCTCGGAATGTGCGGCGCGGTTCGCGCTTTATCGAACGTCCAGGTCGTCGGAGGCTAGGGAGGCAAACGAACGGTCGTGAAAAACTGGTATTCTCGTGAAGACGGCACCCTGTGCCGTAGGGGCGCAACACCGATCTTCGTAAAACAGGATATAAAACGACGTTACTACGATAACAGCGTCGCTGCGACGATGTAACGAGTACCGCGCGTCGCGGGGAGCACGCGATAAAAACGAAGCTTGCTCGCGGAAGTATTTTTTTAATCCATAATACTCTTGCCATGTGCCACCGCAAACAGCATCTCTCGTGGCTGTAAAGATAGATCGAGGTGTAAAGAATTCATGTTACAACTGATTACAAGAAAAAGGGAGAAGAAGAGATGGCTTGAACCCTCGTGGCGCGACGGGTTACGCATGATACCGACTCGTTTATTCCTCAATTTTTCCTCATCACTGTTTTACTTGTCGTTGAGAAACGCCCTCCTTCGCATACACGAGACCTCGGCAAATGAGATCCTGCAGGTATACCTACTCTTAAATTAATAAGAGCTAGAGAGCTGCATCGCGATGCGATCGCAACGCGAACACGTCGAACATTCTGCCGATAATCCCGCATTCGTGGAAATGCGCGTGTTCCAACGTCTCGAGTCAATGATCTCGCGCGGAAAAATCCGCATGCAATTAACCCTGCGCCGCGCCGCACAGCTCGGCGCAGAAAAGTGAGACGCGTGAAAGGCCGCGATCGTACACACACACGCGTATGCACTCACATGAACGTGAAGGGCGAGGGGGATGCCGCGTATCGCACGAGTACAACCTGCATACAGACGTATGCGGACGCGGGCGATAGGATGCAATATTGTGCAAGGTACTAATTACGGGCGGGAAGAAAAACGGCGTGGGTCGCGATCCCGACGCTTAACTCGGCACGACAGAGAATTCCAGTCCCGGCACAGGTCAGACATATTGAACACACGTGCCGTAAAAAGCAAGAAAAAAGAAAAAGGAAGAAAGTCGTGCGCTACCCGCACAACGTTTACGCGCGCGCGTGCACACGCACACACCGCGCGCGCGAGCCGGTCGAAGTGAAATCGGGGGTGCAAGTAGGGGCGACCACGCAGTGGGGATATCCCTTGCACCCTGCCGCCGCGGTCGTGTAATTATGTCGTGATTTATAATGATGGCGGGCAGTCGCCGGTGCGCAATTCATCTACTAAATGAAACGCCCGAACCTTGTTACGCCGAGTTCGTCACTGCGGCGGATCCTCGGCTTTTGTACGTACTGATTACGCGTATCAGCGCGAGAATGAATTATGGTGGGCGCGCGGTCAGATTGAAAATAGATAAACGTCTGATAAGTAGAGAGCCGCGAACCGCGCTCGTTTTATTATACAGGGCGCAATCTAATCTCGTTTAATACCTTCCACCCCTCTGCGAACAGCTGAAAGGTGCTTGAATACGTAACAACTTCAAAGAATCCCAGGGATCAATGCGATAATTGGTTATCTGTTGTACACGGAAAGCTATAACTGCGACTGGATCGGATTATTCGAATGATGTTTAACGACTTCTCTGTACACGATAAACGCATAACGTGACGTTGATGCGCCCACAGTAATATAGTTACAAAGCGTGGTCTTATCCGCAGAGCGAATACAAAACCTCGGAAGCGAGTTCCAGAATTCCGGCAAGTCGCGGCCAAGTTTAGAAGTTATGTTGGCGCTGCGACAAGTCGCTCGCAGCTTGCCGGAGACTTACTTCCGAATGCAGCCACGGTGACGTGAAAACAATTCATGAGAATAGAGAGTCATTAAGATATCTAAGACCGCAGCCATTATGACAAGAAGCTTATACCTCAAGTAAGTAATAACGCTGATTAAACTTACGTAACAGTAACAAAGCGGTATTCGCTACTTTACGCAAGCGGATTTAAGCACGAACATTTAAGCGCATTCGCGTATTTTTGGAAAGCTTATGCTACAGAGTAGCATTAGTTGAGTGAGTAAGATAGCAAATATTTTACTCGTCTCATTTATCGGTCAGATGCTGTCAATTGTAGATGCATTAATTATTCTGATTTCTAATAAAAAAGATATTTTTAATCCGTCATATATATAATATACATATAATATATGTAGGGTTGCGGTATGAACATAAGCGGCGTATTATTATTTTATGTTGTTTGAAAGCGGCCGCATTAAAAGAATCGGCAATTAATAGATGTAAGATTTACGAGCGACCGACTCGGATTGTTATCACGTCGGCTCGACTATTGTCAATCCGGCTCGGCATGTTATGATGTCGGCTCGAGGTTAAAGCATACGGCGTTTCACGCAAACGTTTTCCGAGGATTTATAAGGAGCACGAGGACGAAAAAAGGAGAGATCCTGCGAGACCACGATACCGAGCACATCGTGTTGCGAGTCGTAAGAGTTTTGTATCCGTATTAAAATATATACTAATATATATTCGAAGTATATAATAAGTTTGTCGAGTATCCCACCCGTTTTCCCTACATATATATTCACGTGAAGATTGTTCCAAAATCGATAACAGGGTAAAAGATGAAGATTGGCCACTTTCATTCAACACAAATAACTGGCGGGGGTCCGCCGTGACAGTAATGACGAAAACAGGCATCTACGAGAAATATCACAACGCCGGATAGGATGCTCAATAAAAAGCTCGCCCTTTATCAAATCCCGCTTTTCTCTTCAGCTGCAGCCGACCGTCGATCATGCACAGTCGTGCGCGATCTACCGGCAGATGTGCGGTCATCAATCGTGACTCGATGCAAACGACGTCAAAAATGTGCAAGGCTGAATTTTTCCCGGATGAATCATCGTTTCCGCGTGGGACACCGGCGATGGCCGTCGCTTTGCGCTCCCTTCCGAAACACGCCCCGCGAGCATCCGAAGTGCCGGCCGTTGCAGATCATCCCGCATCCGTTCCGCGCGGAGAGAATCCCCTATTTACGACCCATCTCGACAGGATGTAAGACGCTCGTATATCACGTTCTGTTTAATTTCCATTCGTGACCGTTCCGCCGTCTGCGGCGTATGTGAGCTATCGGAACTCGATTCGCGATGTCTTCTTCGGTCCCGTAACAACCCATGGCGTGCAAATCCACGAACGAACGTGTTGCTCGAAATTTTGATCAGTCATTTCACCGATAAGATGTCGCGGAGTCAATAAACTCGCCATTGTACGCGGCGCGCAGCGTACAACAGAGGTGCATTTTCCTCGTGCCCCGTGCCTTCGTGCGCTGACAGACATCCAGGTCGATGAAGTCGCCGGGAGCTGTATACGTACGCGCCAGTTCGAAATAGTTCGCCGAGAACGTCGAGCAGTCGCATCAGTGGTCGCGTACGGTAATCACGGATGGGTTTCGCCACTTTGACTCGCACACGACGGCTCGCAGGCGGACGGATGGCGCCTGAGATTGACTGCGAGCGTACCGACGATAGGAGGAACCTGCCGCGCGCATTACGGTTTCCAACGCTCTCGGCCATTGCCGGGATCGCGCAGTTACAGCGGCGAACTGTTCAGCCAACTGCGTTGATTACGCTCGAAGACACCAAGAGTGATACTCCCCCGCCGAGGATTCTCCAGGCATCCTGCCATCCGGAATCGAGGACACCCGTGTCTCTCTCGTCCCTTCCCAGTCGTCTATGTGCTACCTATGACTTCCCTCTCTTCGTTCTCGCCTAATCCCCGATTTTCAACCTCTCGACAACGGAGCGTTCACCTATAATTCCGTTCTTTCGCCGTGCCTCTTTCGAAGTCTATAAAGCTAAGTGCGCGCCGTCCCTCCTTCATGGACTCAGCCAGTCTCCTGACTCGCTCATGGTCTCGTCAGCGGGACCTTCTATGTTTTTTTAAGTAGGTAGGATAAGGTCGTTAATGAAATTCCCTCCTGGCCGATGAGAGAAGTTCTCTCTCCGCCGACGCCACGGTGTTTTTCATCATGGCACTTCTTGAAAAGGATCTACAGAGGACCGAACGGAAATACTGCTCTTTCTCGGGGGGATGTGATGAAAGAGGGCTGAGGGATCGGATGGACGAAAGATCCGAGAGTCGCCTGTCACGCGGGCCGAGATTGCCTGGTTCTTTCTGCTAGCACTCCTAATTTCGATGGTTACCCGCACAAATGATGTGGAACGAGCAAAACATTGGGATCTTGCCGGTTCTCCTACCCCTGTCTCCCGATAAGGGAGAGTCACGCGCTATCGCCTTGCGGAGTCATCGACTCGTGCACTCGCTTCACCATGGAGCTTCTTGTTCAGCTATTACTTGACTCTTGGCAGAGCTTATCAGTTTCTTTTACGCAGCGTTAACCGGTTGGCATATAATATTGAACGGGTTCAAGACTGTACCTGTCCGACAATTCAGAAGCCCAGTGATGAAACTATTATAGCTTCCGTAAACCTACTCGCGTGCAAATTCACACTTTCTCATGCAAGTGCGTGGAATTAACTGCGAAAAATCAGTGCGCGGCGCGGAATGCGCGTCAGCCTACGTGACACACGTGCGTATGATTTGCATCGTCGCATGATACATACGGTGTAATAGAGCGGCGGGGTCGAGCAATTAAATTCCAATTTAATAAAGGCACCGAGGGAATGTCGGCGCCGCGGCGAAGTTTCATTTCAACGAGGCTGGAATCCCGAGCGTGCGACCGTGCCGCATCGGGGTTGGTATGTGTACATACACGTACGTTTAACGGCTGCGTTTCGCAGCCGAGAGACGAATCAATCACTGCGCCTCGCAAAGCGATCGCGAATGCTGGTATTCGATGCTCAACAACCGGTAGATAGTTTCGATGCTGTCGAAAAAGTCCTTTGACTGCCGCGGCAACCTAAGCGTTCTCGAGCTGCGCGAATTCAATTATTTGATGACGTCGAGAAAGTAATCTGCTGCGCAGCGTTGCGCCTCGGCCAATCCCGAGATTGATTCACGATCAATCGACAGAACAAAGATATTAAGGTCATTTAAATTCTGAGGGAGTACTTGAATAATTTCGAGTTAAAAGCTTATGCAAATTTCGTGTAAATAAAAAAAGTGATATATTTGATGTAGATCAGAAGAAACAGTTAATTTCAGCGGGAATTGTATCTGTATGAAGGTAATCGAGAAAAGATGAGATTGTTGATCACATAAATATGACATTATGAGAAAGCTCGAGTACAGGGTCGACGATATTTTTCGATAACACCCACGTGAGGCACCAATGGCCGTACATTTATTTGAGCTCCATATTTGTCCAAAGTCTAATATTTGCGGACCGTTCGAAGATCATGGTTTTGGAGGAGCAGCTGAGTAAAGAGTTGGGGAGTGTATAAACCTTCAAAGGTCGGCTGCAATAATTCAAAACGGAATTCTGCTCTCCCTGTCTCTATGAAACATAGTTTAAATCAATACCACAGACGATCATAAAATTCCCTACGACAATGAAGACCGTTTGTCATTCTGAAATTTTAATACAAAAAATTGAAACGTCTTATATATAGTTTATATCTATACATATATACGTATTTTAATTCGCATCTTTTCACATAGTCGCATATTTTGACTGTTATTTGGTGTTCCCGAATAATGAGAATAACTTTGAAAAGAAAAAGCTTTCGATTTTTATCGCTAAAGGACAAAGCTAATTTTTAATTCACGAAAAAATACACTCCTGAAATTTGACACCACACTCATGCAAAGCGCTCCGCACGTGTAGGAGTTCGTGTCCATAACGAGTTAACAGGATTCCACGAACAGCATGTGGATAGAAGCTCGAGGGCAGACTTGCGGGGAACAAGGGATATAAAGGAACGATTCGGAAGCAATTCGGTAAGTACATGTCGATTTATGTCCGGGAATCGCCGATAGCTCACCTACGCCATTTTCTCCCCCCATGTTCGGCTGGATCGCCGAGGATAACTCCGTAAGAGATCCACGGATGTTATTGTATGAGAACGTCGATCGTTCTCAATCCTCCCACCATATTTTATACACCCGGTATATAACGCGTAGAAGAACGTTTCCGATGGTCTATCTTATGACGTTATTTGCGAAGTGGTCCGAATGGATGAGTCGTCGACTGTCGATCCGTCGAACGACACTGGAGAGGAGGAGAAGACGCGATCGACAAACTTCGACCAAGAAATTATGAGAAGCCTTTTTTCCTAGATTACACGAAACATCCAATCGATATCACGTAAGCGGGACGAAGGAGAAGTGGATTCCACAGCACGGCAGCGGGGATTTCTTTTTCGCGAAACCTTCGATTTCATCTGCCACCGAGATCGTAAATATCGCCGGTTCTAACGGCGACATTCGTCTGGTGACGCTAGATAATGGTATTGGATGGATTTTTTATACCCTCGCATATATTCTCTCAAGAAAAAGTAAGATTCACGGAGCATCGCGACAGTGAGATTTGTTCTATCGACATGTTATGTACAAAAGATGAGTGTAAAAATATTGATATTAAAAAAAATTTAACGATGCAGATCAGTATGTAACACGCACATACACTTGATATTAATTCTGATATTTAACATTAACATTTTACAACAAAATTCGTGGTACTACAGAAAAATGTATTACTCTTAGAGCTTTCTCTTAAAGCTTATGAATAACATAAGTATATGTATCGACTATAAAATACATTTTATAGTTTATAAAAATATATCGTAATAAAAATCACACGTGCGGAACAAGGAACGGCAAACCGTAATTCTTGAACGATCCGGTTATCGGACTTTTTGACCCGCAATAGGCCTTCGTAGCGGCACGTAAATTATTCAGATGAATTTGCGGCGCTGGTGAATAATCCGGTTGCGCGGTGACGGGCCAATGTTTTTCATGCGGCTATCCCTCATTTGGCTTATCTCTGATTCTGACTAAGACTAATGCGGGCGATTCGCTCGATCGTTTGTAACCCCCTCTGACCCTTGTGGCCAGCTCGCACTCATTTACCCCCGAGGACCACCCTCTTCGGTCTTCGGTCCTTTGCTGACTAACACGCTCTCATTTATCGGCAAGGAACCGATGTCTGTCCCGCGGATATTAGTTCGAGGAAATGCCAAGATCACTCACTAGGCTAGAAGGTAAAAGAAGGTTTCATTCGATTTGCCAGATCGCGGCATATTGCAATTTTTTTCCAAATTTTTCACTTCAACGGATCGATACTGTTGCAGAACGAGAAAAAACGATCGTATTGTGCTCGCATTTTTCCGTTTAGAAAATTGGCGCACAGAGACATCCTAGATTGACGTGACTTATGTCACAATCGCTTTCGAATTGCGCCACCATCAAAGTCTAATTTTCTGGATACGCGTAAGAGGACCGAAAACGATCAGGAAGGGGTTTTCTCAGTTTCGCCGGTGCTATATAACTCGTATAACTGCCGCCCGGTTTCCTATGCTCGAATAACGTTGCACTTATCGTGGTTTACGTTCCGGCGCTTCTTTCTCCCGAGATATCGACTTTTAACGATCGGAACGGGGAAGCCGGCTATGAGAGGGCAAAAGTGGCTGCGCTCCGGTTGCCGGAAAACGTATGGGTCCTACCCTCCTTTACATCCTACTTTTTTACGGCGCGCCGCAAAGCCTCCGCGCTCCCGAGATGAGGCTCTTCGTACGCCTGCCGTGACACGTTCCCGTATAATTTCACCGGATCGCGCGAGAATAAAGCCAAGTCGGCGCGCGGCAGGAAAATAAAAATAACTAGCAGCACAGCCATTACCCTAATCGCCTGCTCCTCGGACGGGCTCCAACCAAGCGGGTATTTCACATTGCGTGAATACGGATCGACGCCGACGTCGAACTGGTTCTCCGCTGCGAGAGTTCCTGCCGCCTCTGTGTATCCTCTTCCCGGAACGTTTCCCCATTTGCCTTTCTCTTTCTTCATCTCAATGCGCTTGATGCCTGTCCCTTTTTCTCTCGCTGGCATCTGCCTCCTGCTCGAGCTCTTCCGCGTCTCTCCTCTCCCGTTCCCTTCGTTTAATTTCTTTTCCGACCTCCGCCATCGGTAATACCGCGTTTCTATATCACCGAAGTCTGGATCCTACATCAGACGGCTCACACGCGATTTACTAAGAAATTCATTGGCTAATGAAATTAAATTCCTGCCGGCCGTTCGTCTCACTCCGCGAGGGTCCTCCAGAAAGTTTATGCGTCGTATTGAGTTCCGCGAGTTCCACGTCTCGTTGTCCTCTTTTCTCCCCCGTTCCTTTCCCCCGCCAGCGCTCGCAAACTGAAGCTGGGCGCAAAAAGTAATCCAAAAATAATTCCCTTTGCTCACCTCCCTTTAGACCGTCGCGCGTCCGTATCGCACGGCAAACGCGACGAAGAAAATGAGACGACGAGAGCTGGTCGGGCCGGGAAATAAAGAAAAGACGAAGAAAAAATGTCGACTCCACAGTCGGTCCTCGTGCCTCGTGCAAATAATTGGAACGTGCTGAACCCTCGAGTTCTCGGGTACTCTTTTAATTTCGCTCCTGGCCTCCCTTAATTCGTCGCAGGTAGTTAGAAAAAGACACTCCCGGAACTACTTCCCGCCTCCCTTGCCATCTTCGTGTACCTTCCGTTCTCGTCTGCGCATTGCATTAACTTGCGAGCGGAATCTCGCAGGAACTCTGCCGGACCGAATCGCTGCGGTGAGATTTTTAAATAAGCACGTCAGGAGGAGGTGACGGCAAGTACGATGTTGACTCCTTGAAACTTGAGCGCCATACGCCTTCGACTACTTCGGGTATAACTACTCTTGTCATAAGGAGCTTTCTCTTCCACTTTCACAACTTCTTCTACGCGCTTTAAAGATTTTTAATTTCGATAGCGTCGCGCGCGTGAAATTCAACGCGAAGTTTGCGGAGGCTTAATTCGCAATTAAGCTGGAAGTCTTAATGGCTGTAACGCTGTAAAATGTAGCGACCACGTTTCAACGTTTTACGGTTTACGATCACCACGAAAAATTGAGCACTGAAATTGATTTGCAGAACACAGCAGCCTCAAAATGTTGCTCTCGCGTGACTCGACAAGCCGCATCGCGGATCGTACGTGCACGGTGAGTCATAATTAAAAATCTAATTGGCAGCAGATACCATTTTTTTCGATGCGGCAAAACTTCTTTTTCATTGCCAATTATTCGAGCTCCGGCACGGATGCACACTTGAAATTTCCAAATGGTTCTGGTGCGCTTTTAACGAAGTGCGCAATGTTTTATGAGTATTATTTTTTACGCCGCATGGGAACGCATTGCAAGCGGTGTTCGTTTCACACACCGAGCTTTGTATTCTATTTAGAGGCCGCACGTTGTTCAGTCTCGTCGATCGACAATTCGTGCGTTTTTTTCAATTCATCACAAAATCCCGTTTTTTTCGTGAAGCTTTTTTTCGTGAAATATCGAAAAGGATTCGGTTACTTTAAATATATTTATCGAAGCAAGATAGTGACATCGTCATGCGTTAAAGCATTATCGATGTCTAGAATTATGACCAATCGGCCGGATCGAAATGCGTCATTATTATATCTCATTCAACGAATATCACGAAATGAAACTATCACTTTCTGCAACGGACAGATATCTCAGGGTAGTGGCGCCGTCCCAAAAGAACGATGGCGGCAGCTTCTTTTTTATATCCCGCAGGGGGGATAATCTTGTTTTTCTACTGGAGAATTCCCTCTGGGAGAATAAGTCAACGGTGGCTTCGGGTGTCTTCAGGAGAGAGAGAGAGAGAAAGAGAGAGAGTTAATTCGTGGTCCGCTGCAGGCTGCAGGCTGTTTACACGCACAGGGTCTCAGTGATGTATTCGCGCCTCGAATTCGCGGCTTCCTTGCCGACCACCCACGCCTCGAACTCGATCGTTTTCATTCTCTTGCTGGACATATATGGCATTGGGACGAATATATTGAAAATTCACATAATTGTAAGATTCATGCTCACTACTAGTCTTATCAAATGCCGAAATGAAAAAGAAATTATCGTCATCACGCGTGCGGGTTAAAGTTTTATTATTTATATTCACTTATATAAGATATATTATATAAGAATATTATATATTCTTTCTGTATATTCATCACAGAATTATTTAGAACATCTTTACTTATTGTACAAAAACACTATCATAAATTTAGAATTCTTAATATGGCGAACTAATTTTAGTGCTAAATAAGGTTTGAAAAATCATCTTAAGAAGCTTTTCCGCGTTGACAGCAGGTGGATTAGCGAACATGCGGTTGACGGATAAGGCTTGTCAATTAATTACCCTTCCTTGTATATTCAAGTTCGGGGAGTTCGCACCCTCTATCGTTTCATGGGATTATCATGACACGACAAGCTCCGCTTATGCTCGGTTTAGGATCTGTCTGAACGTTTCATTTTAAAGACAATATCATTTTGCGTTGACACGCGTGAATCTCCATCATCATGTCCCACCTATATACAAATAAGCATAGTTTATTCATACTATGAATCGTTATTCCCGATGTTCTCAGAAATTTTCTGAGAACATCGGGAATAACGATTGTCCTAACTACATCCTAAACTACACGTCAAGAAACTGAACACTTAGGAATTTTATAATCCTCAACTCCGAAACTCGCACAATTATACGGCAAACACATCAAATGCACCAATGTGCACTAATCTACATTTAATAAAGCCGACGCAAGCAGGTCACATTTCTCAGGTAACGTTACACAAGATTGAAATTATCGTTGCAAGATCAGAACGAGCTAAAAATAGGGCGACGTTACGCAATGTATTTGGTATCGCGTGAGCATTATCACGGCTACGAAATTAATAGGTGCGAGGGAAATCGGATCAGGAAGCGTCTAGGTCGATATGGCGACAGCGGTATAATAGCAGTACGCGGTACGCCGAGCTAGTATGAGACACGAACGAAGGGGTCAGGATTTGGGGTCGGCGTGAGGTCGCGGCGAGCCGCAGAGGTGCGTGCGAGAGCAACTGAATCTTTGATGCCGGAGGTCGAGTCAAACTACCCTTTCCTACGTACCGGGGAGAATCTCCCCACGAGGAATATCCGTGATCGCCGGCGACGGTTAACAGCGACCAGCTACGTCGAGGGAAGTTCGCTTACACGCGGCTGTAACCCTTTACTGCGGACCATATCTACTCGGCGGAGCGACAGTAACGAGGTCATTTTTACTCGAAAGGTAGCACGAACGTCGCGTAAGTCTCCGAGTCGAATGCACTCCTCCCTCTCAAAATCCCCGCGATCCCGTAGCGGAATCTAATC
>NC_039509.1:3381118-3397458 GCF_003672135.1 Ooceraea biroi
GGTGTGGCGGCGAGAGCGAACGTCATCGGTAGTCCTTCCGAAACCGTATATATGCGCGACCACGCATCCCTCCCTCCCTCTCTCTCTCTCTCTCTCTCTCTCTTTCTCTCTCGCTCTCTCTCTTTCTCCTTCCGACTCTCGATGCGTTTCACATGTTCCCCCGCACAAGGCGCGCGCCCACCTCTCGCGCTGGAAATCACGAGGACACGACAATCCTCATTTCCTGTGACTTGGATAGCAAGTTCCATTGATGTTCGCAGTGACCATTGATCGAAGACACGTATGCCGAAAGACGGCGGATTCGAATCTCGAAGGCGAGTAGATTAGTGTTTGATTTAATTTTATTGGTGCTGTTTTTTTTTGGAAAAGAAGAGTCCGATAAACGTAGAGAATGTTCGTTAAGAGAATAGTTCTCGATTTCGTGGATGTCGGTTTTTTAAGGTGTTCCGATTTTGTGATGAAATTTATTATACATCATCGATCGAAATTCTTTTATTGTACATCATCAATCCTTTTCGCGTGTTTACGTGTTTTATCTTTTTCTCTCTTCGCACCTTTTTTAATAGTGCATTTAGTACTTGTTGATGATTGATCGAGAAGATGACTTCACCCAAGAACTCAAGGATTCAAAATTCTTTCTGATTCTTGACTTGATCTCAAAACAAAAGGGTGACATAAATGAATGCAAGATTCTTCAATCTACCATGAAAAATTAACGATTGACAAATCTTCTATCAAAAATTGACAATTCCTATTAACTTAATGATTTAATCATGAAAGCAAGAAGGACCTTCCAAAATCTCCTGAGTGAATCAGAGAATTCTAGAATAAATGTGCAGGAACGTGAAACCCCGCTTATTATATCAGGCTACCTTATTGCATCGGCAGCGGGATACCCCGGCTTCTCTGACGTCAGCTTAAGGACAATCACAAATACCCGTAGGGAACTGGATCTGGGATCTCCCTTGACTTTCGTGAAATACTTACGCCGTGCTCGTTATATCGTTAAATACATTAAGATATCACATTGCGCATCGTTAAGATATCGCAATCTTCAACGAAGAAGTGACGAGATAATAACGCAATGATCTATTTCACACTCTCCGAGGTGATTTGCAAGATATGAAAAAATATCTTCGCGTGCAGAATGATGAAAGGAAATCAAGCGTGATACGTGACGTGATTAAATGTACGATATAATTTAATCTCCCTCCTCCCTCGTATTGTTATCACACGCAAAAATGCGGTGCTCCTGACTTTGAGGCTTTCACGGCTATTACTTTCGTCAGTAGTAGATACCGCATTTCTCGGCAGCTTTGTTTGGCACAAATTATTTCCTATTAATATATTATAATTTGGCACAAACAAAGCTGTCAGAAACGCGGTATCTATTCGGAAGCCATCATATCTGATGCGGTACCCGTTTGACACCTGCAAAGATTGTACTCGCGCTACGATAACGTGACAAATTGAACAATCCCTATCTTCGCCATAAGTGGACTTTGGATCATAATCCTCTTCTTCTTCTTGTATGGCTCTACAGACTCCACTGGTCCCTGGCCTGACAAATCATCCTCTTTCATTCGTCACGATCCTCACTCCATCGCGTACCCAACTCCCCTTATTCCTGCCGTGTCGTTTCCGCGAAGACCGTCCTTTTCCGAGGCTGAGTTTGTCTTTCGTAACAGGAATGTTTTTTACGGAGATGGGTTGTCAGCCCATCGCCAACCCCTTTTAGTCGCCTTTTACGACAAGCAGGGGGTGGTACTGTGGGTAAATTCTATCCCCTAGCCACAGGGGATTGGATTATAATACTCATACAAATTAACACGTAATTACGATCAGGCGTAACGGAAGAAATTACGTCAGCTATAATCCCCGTTTTATTGAAGTGACGTGTGCACGCAAGTTCGCACGCATGCACGCACTTACGCAAATGCATCGAAGTGTCCTAGATGTACGATCCAACAAGAAGGAAATTAAAGTAGCAGGAATAGGGTGAATGGATCTTTTTACGAAAGACCTGATCGAGGAAAGCATCTACGTCATGATGAATCCCAACGTCAAACAACCGGTTCTTCCTGCACGCGCACTGACTTTTCTTTTGCTTAGGAGGAAGCGATAGTGACGTCTGTTTCGCCTTGTATCCTTTTCCTCAACATCTCAATCTCTCATCTCAATCCCTTTAAATGCATATTACATAATTAGATATATATAGTCCACATGCGCGCGAATTATTTATATATACAATATAGATTTTTTTGGACGTTCTCTTGGAGAATTTTCTTGCATATCGACCATTTTTATTATTATTATTAGTTTTATTATTTTGACTTTTGCATCACTTTGTGTCACATAAGTTTTCAGTTTTAATTTTATTATTCCAAACGTGCGAAAAAGCTTTTCATTACGATATTATTACAACGTTACACACATTGTTAGCATATCGATATATCGCTAGAAGGAAAGTATATTATTTAATTACTATGTTAAAATTTTGATAAATGGAAGCATCTTTGTGTCACTTAAAAAACAAAAGAACACAAAATATTAAATGCGACTCTAATATTCTTTATCGGGAAAGAACGCCGAAGTACTTGAGACTAGTTTTTGTGCATTTGCAACTAGCAGGCCTTCGAAGTGAAGACAATAAAGCACGTTTTACGAAGTTATATAAAAGCATGATGCATGAAACTGGACAGGAAACTGAAGCAATTCTATCACGTATGAAGAAAGTATATATAAAATACAAAATTTAATATTTAATCCTAAAATATTGCAACAAATAATCTTTCTCGTTTAGAAAGATTCAAACTCCGTTTTATTGAAAGAACAGATCTATAGCTAGAATTAGAATCTTTCTTCTGTCTATCTATAAACAAATCTATAATCTCATGTATGGTAAATTACAAAAGAGAATATCTCGTTTTAAAGATATCTCGTTTCGCAGATATATTGTTTTAATACACTCCCATACTGATAATTCGCCAAATTTAAAATAATTGAGTCTAATTATCATGATAGTAATATAGTCACTTTGTGACACGAGCTTACGAAGGAAATGTACGAGTCATGACAGCGAGTTGTTAGTCAGAATACTTTACATGCTACTGCTGTAATTGCAATACACAGTAATATATGAACTGAAAAATTGGATTCGATATACGATTGACGCATGATACTCGCTTAACTGTGTTTTACAGTCATGACTCGATGCAAGGCCAAATAGTATCGGGTCTGGAGGTTTGTTCTCACCCTGGATAGTGAACGCGTTCACCGAAGTCGACCTCGATTTTTTTTGTCTACATGTTCGTTCTCTTTTTTTTTACCATTCAGCATAAGACAACTCATAGTAGAAAAACTTGATTCATCGCGTGGGAGATGTATGTGTATTTCCTATATAAATATTTCTTATAAAAATAATTAATCATTACGTAAACAAATTACATTTACCGATCACGACTGCGAAGACGTAATATACATATCAATCACATAAATGAAAATAAAAGAAAAAAACAGTACATTCATACACTTGCTAAACTGCATTGAGAATTTTTTTATATAATAAAGAATAACATGCTGGGGGAAATTAAATTATTACTATTATAGCCGCTGTTATTTCGGAGATGTGAAATGATCAAAGGTATAAAATACATTATTTTAACATTTGGATTGGATTAGTTGATTATATAAATTTAACCATAAAATTTTAAACATAAAAATTTTAATTAGGATGATGGGTTTTAACAGAAATACAAAATGTTTTCTGCTGTGTATATTATAGTGTGTATTTTATAGGGTATTTTTATTTTTGGATGTGTGATCGATATTACTTTATTATCTTTGATTATTAAATAGAAGAAAATTTCCCCTAGCATGTTATTCTTTATTATATAAAAATTCTCAATGCAGTTTAGCAAGTGTATGCATGTACTGTTTTTTTTCTTTTATTTTAACTTTACAATAATCACCATATGTTAAATAAATGTTTGATGAAACATTATGCAAACTATGCAGATAAAATTTACTTTAGATAAAATTTTACATTACAAATACGTTCATTTAAAACTCTGCTTCTAAATATTGTAATGTTTCTACTAATTTTATGTTAAATTATGTAATATTATTAAAACATTTAACATTGTAAATATGTTCATTTTACATAAAACGTTTGCTTCTAAACCTCTTTCTACTAATTTTATGTTAAATTATGTAATATATCAATATTATATTAAACTAACATAAAAATTTGAGTAGACGGTTTGGGATGTAAAACGTGTTGAATTTCTTATATATTTTTTTGTTGTGTATAATCTGTAAATCGAAGAAAATTACACTTATGTGTTGAACAAAGAAGTCCATGATTAACAGGCAAAAATTCCATCACGTGTCTACTATGAACTGTTGCTCGATATTCTAAGATTCTTTCATGTAAATTTTAACACAAATATTTTAACATTCTAACGCACATGTACGTATAATACGTACCATCACCGTTTTGTAGATTACAGCAATGAACACCGTTCGTCATTTTCTTCAGCATTTTCGTCGACAGCATTGTGCAATAGACCCACGTTCTTTTTCGTAGATATGCAAATTTGTGGCACGTGGACACGCAGGAAAACCACCAGACAAGTGACAAGATCGTACGTCCTTAACCGATGGAACGCGCGACACTGAACCACGCTTTCGGGTAAAGGAGTTTATATATCTCAGCCTGGGAAGGATTTCTTGCAAGTGCTTTTTCCGGTAACGATCAGCGAGTAATACCACCCGCTAATTGTCAGTGCACTCGACTCATGACTAAAACCGCCGTGACGTTTTGCACGCTGCGATAATGTTAATATAGTCGCGCATTAAAAGCGAGGCTTAATTGTTATCTCACGATATTAAAATCGATCGTCCGTTAAATTTTCCATCGTGTTAAAGATCCGTGATTAGAACGGCACAATAAGTGCATGATACGATAACAATTGTAGTTCACTTCTACGTCGCACATTTAACGTATTTGTGGAAGTAACAGGAAATTTCGAAATATTATGTTATTAAATGACTGGTCAATTATCAAAATATTAAACGATAAGTTCAGTTAATAACGCGTTTTTTACAGAGAATTCTACTTTGCAATTCGATCATTCGTGTCGTACGGCAGGCATTTATATTCATGGCCGCTTGAGATAATAAATTGCCGTTAATATACATAGATTAATTTATAACTATTTATAAATATCACATATTATAATATACACGTACAATATCGACCTGCTGCCTGTACGTAGAAAATATCGTATCCTATCTCCAAAAGTATATTTTTTTCATTTATTTACTTCACTTTTCTATCTTTAAACCACACAAGTACATTTATTGCCCTAATACAATATTATGTTATAAATTAATTAAAGAATATGATAACAACAAAATGCAAATTTCGAAATTATAACTATGCATTTTTTCAATTGTGAAGCAAATCGATTTTCATCTAAGGATTCAAATACATTAGTATTTAAATAAAAGTAGAACAACATTGTGCGCCTGAATAATCGATTTCTTCATTCGAAGGTCGCAATTTTTATCTTCGTTCGATTTAGGATTTCGCGGTTCCATTTAAAGACCAAGAAAAAATATCGTGATTATACTGTACAATAAATGGAGCACCACGCTACGTTAGCTTTTTTTGCATTAAGCGCGACCTTCCACGGAAATGAAAGAGAAGGCGAATAAATTATATATCTTATGCATGCGATCGCGATTGCGATGAGCGATATATTCCTGTGCGATCGACGTACCGGCAAAAATCGGCTAATTTCTATCAAGGCTTCAGGGAATTTCACGCGTAATCCCTGGCTGACGCAGTTACGTGGAATCAGTATATCGACCATTCCGAGATTTTTAGTTTAGTTGCAGTTTAATCCTGATTCATTTTCCTTCCTAGTGACGTAGCCACGTACAAGGAAAATTACACAGAAGGAAACATAATTACGTGTCGTATTGTATGAAATGTAAATACGTGCGACGAGAAATGCGTATTGTTTTTTTGTCAGAGTAGTAATAATTTCTTCTACATTTATTATCATATCTTCTTCCCGTATATTTCAACATTTCCAATATTCTTGTTTGTAAAAGTGCTGAAAACGTAAATCAAAAAACGCAATACTGACAAATAGGCCATAAAATATTAAATACTACTTGGATTTGTAATGGATTACATTATAAGAAAAGGATTGAAAAAATATTTCAGTTTGTAATCTTCAGAATGATGTAGAGATAATTATATATTGCGAGGTCATCGGCAGTCTATTTCGGCAATAACGGTAATAAAAAATCAAATGTATGTTAATAAATTTATTATAATAAAAAAATGGTTAATATATAACAAACTACAAAAAAACCTTACATTGTGCTTTATACCATCCCAAACATAAATCTTTTCTCCGCACCCTCTGAAATTCAACATTATATAATCTTTCGAAATTGCAATATTGCACATATACTTCTAGAGATCACCTTTGCTCACTTCATATCTCCGAAATAACAGCGGTTATAATTCGTTATTGTTAACGGTACTTATACAGATAATTAAAAAAAGTGAACAGATATATAATTATTCTCATATTAATAAAACATGTATAACGCACATACGAATGACTGAAAACGGTATATTAATTTGGAATATACTCTTCACGGAATAATTTTTTTATAAACACAGTCACGAAGCGATAACTAATTTTTTTTAATTAAAATTTAATTATCTCATCTCAAAGTCTGACATATGAGGTGCATAATAACTTAAAAAATATTTCCCTTATTTTTAAGATAACAATATAATATTAGTGTTTGCATCATTAACACAACGCTTCTAGATAGACAAATATAATCTTTTTTTATTCTCTCGATTCAACAAATCTAAAATGCATAGCACACGCATGACGCTTTTCTCAACATGTTCGCTAGTTAGAAAATCATCCACCACAGAGAGAGAGACCATCCCATATTTTTTTATTTTTTATATTGAAAAGATAAAAAGACTTTACTTATCTTTACGGAAGTGAAATAAAGAAATCGCTATCTCGAACACGCATATAGTGCGTCATGCATATTTGATACCGGTGGCGAACGTGTTAATCACTATACTGCAATCACACTCACTTCCGTTACGCATTATTTAGCTGTATTAACATTTATACATGTTTTATAAATGTTTTTTTTTCTCTACTGAAAAGAGAAAGGAAGTATTGTGAGATATGTGTATATATAAAATGCGTAATGTGTTATTCCCCAAAAGCCATAAAAGTATTAAAATAAAAAAATCAAACGTAAATACAAAACGCGTTAGAAAACTTCATCTCTTCCTCCCTCGGAACACTCAACGAGAAGTATACGGAACCTTTTTATTTCTCAGTAGACGAGATCACCTCGAATTTAACACCGTGTTTATTCAGCTTCTCGATCAAAGATGTCTTACCGAACGCAGCGCCAGGAGGAAGTACTCCACCGCTGTAAAGACAACGTAAGTCGATGAAGGCAGAGTCACAAGTTTTAATACTTATAGATTACGTATTATTATAATAATCATGATAAATATTGGGTCGTCCGGAAAGTTCGTGCCGATTTTTAATAGATGGCGTTGGAACATGTCTGAATATATCAATGTTATTGAAAACATACGATTTATATACATATGCTTAAAGGTGACATTTCAACGCATCTTTAGGAAAAAAGTTGTTTCAGATAAATTGATTCGTGTCAGTTTTGTACTCTTTTGAAGATGGAAGAAAACAAAGAACATTTTAGACACTTGATGCTTTTCTATTACCGGAAAGGCAAAAATGCCTCACAAGCAACAAATTCGATATGTTCTGTTTACGGAGAAGGCGCTTTAGCTGAAAGAACCGTACGTAAGTGGTTCGCTAAGTTTAGAGCTGGTGATTTTAACCTTAAAGACCAAGAACGCTCGGGCAGACCCTCTACTACTGATGATGACCAAATCAAGACACTGATCGAGAATAACCCGCGCTACACGACACGTGAATTAGCAGAGATACTGAAAATATCGAAAACCACTGTCCACGATCATGTAGTGAAGCTTGGTTACGTAAGTTGCTATGATGTATGGGTTTCGCATAATTTGGCCGAAAAAATTTAATGGATCGCATTTCCATCTACGACTCGCTGTACAAGCGCAACGCAAACGTACCATTTTTGAAGCAATTAGCGACGGGTGACGAAAAATGGATCATTTACAACAATGTAGAACGAAAAAGATCCTGGGGTAAGCGAAATGAACCAGCATTAACCACTCCGAAAGCCGGCCTTCATCCAAAAAAAGTCATGCTCTGTGTCTGGTGGGATTGGAAAGGAATCCTATATTATGAGCTCCTACCACACAACCAAACGATAAATGCAGATAAGTACTACTCGCAACTGAACGAATTAAAGACAGCGATTCAGGAAAAACGTCCAGAATTAGCTAATAGGAAAGGCGTCGTGTTCCATCAGGACAATGCCAGACCTCATGTTTCTTTGACTACCCGACAAAAATTGTTGGAGTTTAGCTAGGATGTGCTACCTCACCCACGGTATTCACCAGACATTGCACCTTCAGACTTTCACTTATTTAGGTCTTTGCAAAATTTTCTTAGCGGCAAGAACTTCAACTCTTTGATCGACATAAAAAACCACCTGGAGGAGTTTTTCGCCGAGAAACCTAAGAAGTTCTGGGAGAATGGAATCTTCCAGTTGCGTGAAAGATGGACAAAGGTTGTAAAACAAAACGGTGCATACATAAGTCAATAAATATTTATCGACATAAAAAAATGTTGCCTTTGAATTTTCCTTCAAAATCGGCACGAACTTTCCGGACGACCCAATATATTACAGCGTTTATTTAGATTTTTGGTAAATGCAAAAGCAGTGATACGATAAACAATGCATGTAAAAATGTATATCGTGCAGATAAAAAATTCACTTACTTGTCCGGCATTTTATCTTTTTCCTTAAGAATGGTAACCGCTGTTAAAACCAGTGCAGTGGAAGTCATACCATACGCTGGGGAATCACCGCTGACTTTTGTAATTACTGTTTTATTCGGCGGATCGGTATGGTTGTCGGTAGGTTCAGCCAGCTTTTCAGTCCATCCCAGGGCTTTCAACGTAACGGAGAAATGCATCTGGTCGAGCGTTTTCGCATCCGGGCCGTCGCGACTGACAAAACCGCACGAGAACAGACGCGGATACTGCAAAACGACACATTCGAGCATCACGTCGCCACGAGGAAAATGCAATTCGAATGATTATCGATTATTGTACGTACCCTCAGAAGTAAATTACGACCACACGATGTGCGACTCAAAAGAGAGAAGACTGCGCCAACGATACTGACCGTCAGCAAGGCAAAGAATGATCTAGCGACAATATATTAATAGAAATTATTTATCAAAAATAATTTAACGCTTCCGTCAAGCTACCGCACTGACGTACTCGACCGTGATGTAGGTCTGTACTTGCACAGGCCTCTCTTTGTACTTCTCGTAGAGGAATCGTTGCGAGCGCAGAGCCACGGAACGATCGGAGCCGAGAAACAGCATTGACCACCCCGGAGAAATGTCGCTTCGGTGCACCATACCCCTGCGAATAACGCGATTTTACAGCTGCAAATTTGGAAATTATAACTTGTACGCGCGCTGCTTTTTGCGAAATACGCACTGCGACTTTAACTTCGGCTTGAGGTCGGGTAATCTGTTCGGGTACAGTTTCGTGCGCAGCTCTCGCAGTTCATTCGCATGGGCGAGGCCGTACACCGCCGATTCCCAAGTGCCGTAATTAAGGCATGGACCTCGTACACCGGCAGCTTGCTGCAGAACGATGTACGTTTCGATGCTGTTGATCTGCCCACCGAACTTTTCCTGCGTAAAAATGATTCCCAGATCGGTGGGGATACTGTCGAATCCGCAGGCGCTCACTACGTAAACGCCAGCTTCTTGCGCCGCTTTGTTATATTGCAACTGCATCTTTTCCATGTACTGTAAAATTTTTCAGTTTTAAGTTAGGACGTCAATATGAATAATCATTATTCGTCGAGGTGCGCGCATGGAATTACCTGTGGCTCTCCACTGACGTCAACGTGATGAGTACCAGTGGCAATGCATGCCTTAACCAGCGGCTCTCCATAAAATCTGTACGGGCCGCAGCAATTGACGATGACTTTTGCCTGTTCCGTCATCTTCTTGATAGATTCTTCGTCTTTCACATCAGCCAGAATGATGGGTACATTCTCTAAAAAACCACGCATACATAATAATAATTAAAGCGTCCAAATAACATGTAAAACAGAATGTTGTTCTTTCTCTTTGAGTATTTATGTCAAAGTGCATTCATTTATTTTAAGGAAATTCTGCAATTATTAAAGAAATAAAAATAAACTGCAAGAGTAAATCTGGCTTTACCGCTATCTGGAGCAAATTCTTTGATTACAGCTTCGAGAGCTTCCTTTCTACGACCAGCAACACCGAACGTCATGTTCTCCTGCTTACAAAAATATGCTGTCTTCTGCACTGCAAATTTCCCGGTGTATCCAGTAGCACCGAACACTATTATGTCCAAGCGATCGTTCGCCATTTTTCGAGCTATTGTAAAATGAGAAATATCATATAATATTATTATAAATATATATTTTTGCATTCTGTACTGTAGGCACATTTCTAATTTAGTAAAGGAAAGAAAAAAGGGAAAAATCATTAATATAAAATTAAAAAAATTAAGAAAGCACAATAATTGTTGTATAATTAATAAATCATTTAATTTATTAATACCAATATCGATAAATTATATTAAAATACCAGCTGCAAATGGAACATTTTAATACGATATTGTAATAACGAGGGTTTGATGAGTCCTTGGAAAGTATTAATCCCTGCAATATATCTACAACTTTATTTTTGTCGGCATTATGCATTTTCATAGTCATCATCGTTAGTCGGCAGTCGGCAAGTCCGATCATAACGCGCACTAATATCCAATCGCATACGCATAAGCTCACGTGCACAAGCGACGATCGCAAATATAAAGAAACGGACCGAATTTCGTACTCGGCTGCTTCGTGATAAATTCGTGATAGCTGCTGAGTAATCACGCCATTCCGTTATTACGTCATTCTGTTGTGCCGTGCCGGTATTCCGACGCATTCTCGCGAGATGCAAAACTTTTGAGCGTAATTAGCGCGAGACGCCAAGATTACGGGGACTACACAAGCTCACTCACGATTGTTCGATTGCCAAAAGGATGGTGTCAAGTCGAGCCTAGTCGAGACTAATCGATGATGATGCAACGAAACGAATTGTCGCTTCCAGGAAACGGTGCGACGCACAAAGTCCACGACGGTCCACAAGTGGTCGGAGCAGGTTACGGAGATCCCACGGTGCACCGCCGGCCGCCGACTATCGATGACTATGTAATGTATACAGATACGCGGTGTCTGTGCGGCCGTCGGCAAAAATAGCCTCGTTACGCCGACGCGCCGCGGGTAGGGACTAGGGAGCGTGGAAATTGGAATTTCAACCTTGCGAGTAACCGTGGGCCGATATTCGCAGATTCCCGTATAACGAGCGAACGGTTTGTTTGAATTGCATCGCAAATAGATCGTGCTAAATGGGCGGGCATGGCAACGCGTTACCGGCGACACAGCCGTGGTCTAGGCATCTATATTATTATATCCTAGACTTTTAACCGCGTCCCTTTACTGTTATTAATATTTAAATGTTGCCGAGTAGGACTAAAGGATGCGCAGTGGATGCGTCATTTCACTGTCGCTGCGCTTACGCGAATGTTACTTTGCAGTAACTTGTTCGAATTATCGTAATTTATAATTTAGATAATTTTTTAAAGATATGGGTAATTATGTACTTTAACGGACCCAGCCCCGATGACCTTGACCTTGGCATATCTTGTCAAGGTCACCCTCCTGAGTGACCTTGAAGAGGTTTTAGCCGTCGCTCGTTGTTTATTAAAAAGTTATTAACAAAAGAAGTTTAATAATTTTGCACGAATTTTCAGCTGTCCACGCGAAGCAAGGACTTGAGTTTGACATATATTACAAAGGTCACCTTCCTGAATAACCCGCACTAGGTTTCACCCTTCGCTCGTTGTTTGTTAAAAAGTTATTAACAAAAATGTTTAATGAATAAAGCATAATTTTACGATACCATATACGTTTACGAAAGAGTATATTTGATGGAATTTTAGCTTAGGTTAGGTTAGGTTAAGTTAAAGCAGAGAATACTTTGTATTTAACTGTTTGTGCTTTTGGTTAAAGTGAAGAATACTTTGTACTTATATTAAAGGAAACTATTCTATATATTAACAATTCACTGCTTTAAATGACTTTCCTTTCTTCGTTCATATACATATTCGTCGTTTAAATCTTTCAATATTCAATATTCTTTCAAAATAACTACTAATTTTCGAAATTTCTTTTGTTAATAACTTTTTCATAAACAACGATCGACGACTAAAACCTAGTGCGGGTTATTCGGGAAGGTAACCTTTGTAATATATGTCAGTATCATGTTCTTGCTTCACGTGGACAGCTAAAAATTCGTGCGAAATCATTAAACTTTTTTTGTTTATAACTTTTTAACAAACAACGAGCGACGGCTAAAACTTCTTCAAGGTCACTCAGGAGGGTGACCTTGACAACATATGTCAAGGTCAAGGTCAAGGTCATCGGGGCTGGGTCCGTTAAAGTACATAATTACCAAAATTCACGAAAATAGCCTACTTTTCCGGTCATCGCAGTGGCGTTCCCCTTAAAACTGCGTGATGCGGAGACGACGCAAAACTTGGCACGCGAGATTAATGTGATTTGTATGAAAAAATGTAAAACTTATTTCTAATAATTCCTTAACCGGGGAGTTTGTTCACCGAGAGTGCGTAGCGTAGTCTTCTTCGATACGTGCAAATGCAAGTAAAAAAACGTACCTGAAGATCTCGAGTCATCGTGGCGATAATAGAAAACAAATGATTCATCAGGTTTAAGCTTTTTGCCGTGCTGCCTTCAATTATCCTCGACGAGTTAGCTCGTCATGCTAGAGAAGCATTTTCCAGTGACGAGTTAACTTGTCTCCAGGCAGCACATGTTAGCCTAATATATGTTTCTTAGACGTATCTAATGTCTAAGAAACATAAAGTACCATTTAAGAAACGGTTTAAATAGAAACCGTTTTCAGACCTAAATTTTAAAACGTATTTTTCACGTTTCCACAGAAACGAAAAATGTGTTTTATTAAATTGATTTGGAATTATATAATTAATATAGAAAAAATAGTAATTTCTACTTACTTTGCGAGTATTAATTATTTTTACATCATACGTTTCAATGTACTCGATTATGGAACAAGAGACAAAAATCAACACAAGTGTGTGTGATTCCCACCTCTGATTCACCAAGCGACCGATAGATGGCCAGGCCAGACGTGACGTTCTCGCAAGTAACATTTGTGTTATCACCTTATAAATAACCACCCGGAAAACCGATCCAATACTCTTTTCTTCTTCTTTTCTCTTGAAACATTTGAGATCACTATTACTTGAAGTGATATTTCAAAAGAGTGAGATTCCACTACACGAAATTTAGAGAGTAATTCATAAAATATAAAAATCTAGTTTTTTTACAAAAATGTGACTTAACTCTGTCTATCTTTGAGGCACTGATATATAGAATTGATAAATATTTTTCTGATGGTTTCTGAAACGTTTTTTTGCCGAAAAAGAAACGTTTTTCGTTGGACATTTTTCTCCTAAATAAACGTTTCAATAAAATGGTTATGAAACGTTACGGCAAAACGTTTATGAAACGGTTTTGAAACCAATGTGTGCTGCCTGGGTCATTCCTGGTTAATGGATTAATTACCAAGGATATTGCCTGTTTCAAGCGAGGATGAAACTTTACCTGTTATTCATTGCCAGTAGTAGCAAAATTATGTTGTCCTTGTCCAGCAAACATTAAATTAGTACTAGGCAAACCAAGTAACGGAACAAATCGGATTACAATAAACAGAAAATATCAGATTGACTTTGAACCGCCGAACTAGAAATAGAATCAATACTTTTTGCCTTTTGCATTGAAATAAAATAATCGGTGTACGATCGAGTATTGGACAAAGATGAGCAATTTTCGATGATTTTTGATGATACTTAATAATGATAGTTCTGGCGTCTACATACACAAATGACACTTACTGCTATATGAAAAACTCTTCTGCAGATATATTTTCATAAACGCTGTGTGTGTGTGTGTGTGTGTGTGTGTGTGTGTGTGTGTGTCAATCTACAATAGGAATAGATAAAATACGTTATTATATATTTACTTTATATTGAAGATTTAATATAAGCACGTATATTAAATTCTGTCTCGCTATGTCAATCATATTTATTTTATTCACGGAATCTATATTTACAACGGGTCTCGCGTATTCTTCTCGCTTTGTAGTCAATACTATTAGTTTTAATTATCGCTGCTGATCGATGTTCCTACTGGTAATAAATTATATATATATATATATAACTGTTTCTTAAATATCGTCGTTTTGCGAATGAAAACCTCTAGGCTAGCGGGTCTCTATATTATACCATCCGATTAATATTCCTCTGCTCTTCGCACAAACTATATTTAAGACGCAATATACAGGATTACTGCTTTTGTTATATAATATAATCGCGCTTATCCCGCTTGCTTAGTACACGCTATTATTTACACAAATGCACACGAAAATTGCGAACTCGGCTTAATGAGCGTAAACGTAATTTATAAAATAATTTACTTTGTACATGCTAATAATAAAAGGCTATAACGTCCAGCATGTAATCTCAAATCATACAGGGCCCACGTAGTTGAGAGACATCTGTAACACGTGACGCCTTTTCACCTTATAAAAGCTATAATTACGACGAGAGCTCGACTTTCATGTTTTCCTTTATGAATATAAATCTCCCTATTATGTATAACAAATACTTCCTTATGAACAAAAATATTACCAGTATCATTCGTTATTATTTGGAATAAGCACACGGGATTATCTCGAAATTTGTCAAAATGTTTTCCGTCGAGAAATGTTAAATTAATAAGAGAAATTTCCTCGTGAATGAAATAAAAATTTCTACACGTGGGTTTCGCTTGCATCGTTCTCTTTCTCCCTTTAACTGAAGCGAGATTGAGGTAGCGAACCTCGTAGTACATGCACTAAATAAAGAAAAACATAATGCTACGTAAGCACACTGGTATATAACTCCTCGGTTATACATAAACCGAGTTTTCTTATTGATTTTACGCTAATATTATGTACAAATATGTCACATTGGTTTTGTAGATATATAGCATAAAAAAACTATGATACCGTAAAATAACGAACGTAAAAATAATATCCTTAGACTATTCCTATCGTTTTAAATCACAAACATCAGAAGACCACGACAAAAATGGTGCGATCCAAACTGCATTTTCGTTTTGATTTGCACAGATTGTAATCAGTAATCATGAGTAAAATGTATTAATTAATTTTATATATATATATATATATATATGTTACTGCCTTTATTTGGTTAGCGAGCAAGATAGATCGTTATACAATGCAGACTTCGAACACCGAGTCGAATAGATTTGTATTTGTTTTGCAATGATTGCTAATGCTCGATTGGAAATTTACACGACAATGATTGATACGCATCTCTCGCTTACAAGTTGACAGATATCGTACCGCAACGCGACTGTGTCCATTATCATCTACGCGTCGACATTAGATAATATTATTTTCATAGTTCACCCGATTATTTTAAACAGACGCGTCTCAGATTCCTCGAACATTAATTACGGAATCAGATGTTCTATCTAGCATGGACTCGTTCATTGACACGAATTATGTGCGTACGCTATGTATGTATCTAAACTGAATGTACATATATATCTATATATATTTAGTATCGAAAATGCAAAATATATGCGCTCGAATCAGCGCGGAAGCTGTCGACTTATTGTACGTAACAAAAATACCTACGACAGGCAGTGCGATCCAGTTGATGACGCAAGCTTTTATCTAATATCGAAATACGTTCGAAAGCATTAACGTATTATTTTAGATTCTTTCACTCCTGATGGACACGGAGGAATAATATGGTTGAATTTACAAAATTTAGAAGAGAATACCAATCGATCTATACAACACTGATGATACACCGTTTACGGCGCGCTGCGACTGCACGAGGAGTGGAAAAGTCCGAGTCATAAATTGTACCGCACGTGGAGTCGTAACACCATAGGGATAATGACGAAAATATACAATATTTCATGATTCT
>NC_039509.1:7527390-7554920 GCF_003672135.1 Ooceraea biroi
GAATGTATCGCTGGCGGATATCAAGCTGTTCGACGAATAAGATCGCTTCCAGTCCTCAATGAAAAAGATCGATGAAACGACCCTCATTGCACATCACTACGTGTTAGGATAGAAGAGAGATACGTTGGAGCATGTACCAAGAGAGCAAATCTGCACGAGTTAAACATCGCGTGTTGCGTAATAAGATCAAAGCTGCTCGCACTCATTGAAAATGCAAAGATGCCGGCGATTCTGCCGCAATACCGAATGTCGAAATTGCTCGAACGTATTCCCGAGACCGGAATGTGTCGTCTGCTCTCCCACGACGACGACGACGGTAATCAAGGGCCATCATCGTGGCTCGCAGGCTCATTGGCGGCGTAATCGAGGCCGGTATCTACGAATTGGCATCGGCAACGCGCCACACGTTGCGCCAGCGTTACACCAGCGCTGGCTGCAGCAACCTTGGACCATGTAAAACTGCAACGGGAGAACCAAGAGAACGAGCGACCGAGCTACTGCCCACGCCATCCGCCCGTACACGTCGGGATTGCACCGCGGAAAATTGGATAATGCCGCGATCGCCGACGCCGCCGCCGTCGCGTGAATATAAACGACGACCATCGAGGGTCGCGTTGTGGTTCGTTGCTGCGACCGCGCGCCGAGGCAAACGGATTTTGCGAATTTTCTGCCATTTTGCCAGCGCGATCCGAAACGTGCGTGTGTTTCGTTCCATCTCGACGCTTAACCAGTTAACGAGCGAGATGCTGAGCATTCCCGAAATACTCGCTTTTATCCCGCGCGATTAACGCCACGCGGGAAATGAAGTGCGTGGAATTTTCATGAACAATGATCACTTCTGCAACGTGCGATCTGTTATCGACGGTGCGGATAAAATTTTGCGAGTGGAACTCGCGCTAATTCCTCCCCTGTTCATTTCCTCGTTCGGAAAAAATTATCCAGATCCTTTTCCCCTGCGATTTGATGCCGCGATGAAAATTTGTCGCAAGTTACTAACTGTAGCGAGCCGAGTGAATAACGAGAGAATAACGAATATTTTTTTAAACGGCGAATGTGTATATTTATATAAGATATATGGAGAGAAAAAAGCGGCTGTTTGTTCCGTGTCGTACCCGCGAATGCAAGCGCGTGTCACGAACCGTTATTTATCGGATTATCACGCCGAATGTTGTCCGTAGCGCGGAAATAACGTGGCAACATTTAAGCGATCGTAAAGACCCGCCTGTCCCCGTCTCTTTCACGTCACTCTTCTAGTTCCGAAGTGAAGGATTATTTTGCGCGCGGCTGTTACCCGCGCGATGATAAAAACTCTGTCACGAGGCATAAATAAGCTGCCTATACATATCGGAACAAGCTGTATATCGAAAATGGCTGCATTTGCACCAAAAGCGTCTATAAATCCCACTGAGGTTTGCATACTTGGTTAATTAATTTTGCAAACGAGGAAACTGCGTTTCATGGTGCACGGTTCACGGTCAATAAGCGAAACATCGAAGGATCATTTTGATCCTTCTGGTGTCATACTCGGCGCGTCGCTCGGGCGCATTTTAATTGCCTCTCTCGCAGTACAATTTACGTCTTAATTAATCAAGTCACGGTTAACGGCGCTTTTTTTCATAAGTCGCGCGAGGTAATTAATGAGTAAAGTTCGCCGTCGTAAAACTCGCGTCCGTGAAAAATACAGGCCGCCGTCGTTGAAACAATATTTCACGTTTACGATTACGGGTTTTTTCCTGCCATGATCGTAAAGCGGCGTATATGGGTTGGTCGCAACAAATTCGCGCGCAATATGTTTGCTTCGCTTTAAATGGAAAATGTACAAACAAGTGTAATCTAAAAAGTGTACGGTAAGTGTACTATTCCATACTATATGTGCAATATTCCTGGATGCACTTAGTTTTTACAACTAGGTAATCTACAACTCACTCACATTATTGATTATTTAATAAAAATTATTTAATAATCTCGCAATATTCTGGCTGTTTTATTCTTTCTGGAAATTTCACATTCTTCTCGTATGCGTTGCGGAGAGGCGCATCATCACATTGCTGAATATTGGAATTTCCGTAGCGAGGGGTCAAACGGCAGGAGAAGCTTGCACACGCGCTTCTATCTCGCCACGAAAAATATCTAATTTTCCGCAGAGTTAGAAATTTTGATACAGGGCGCTCGTAAAAATTCCACGACTCGCCGCACCAGCCGCAGTATTCTCTGCTGTCGTGGATGAACCACCGTACGAGCGTAATGTTCCCCGGGAGCGTTCGTTCCGTTGCAATATGAGCTAAAGTAGCCAAGAAAAGTGTAACGCCGTCGTTGTCGGGGAAGGAAAAAAAGCCGTACGTAAATAAAGAACGTACATTTCGCCTTGTTCCCTGAATTACGACGCGCGTAATTACGGTCGCTGCGGCAGTGAGAAGAGATTAATGAGGCTGGTAAAATGAGAGCCGAACGTTAGCAAAGGTTACTCCACTCCGCTACTCTGGCCGATATCGCGTGTGCTTTATTCAGTGTCGGACCAGGAATCGGAAGTGTCTTTCCGTGTGTGTGTGTGCGTGTGCGTGCGTGCGTGCGTGCGTGCGTGCGTGCGTGCGTGCGTGCGTGCGCGCGTGCGTGTGTATGTAGCAGGGCCCGATTTTCCGTGTACGAAATTGCTGTGTTTCGCATGGTTCGCGCGCACGCGCTTCGTCGATTCCAATTTTTCCAGCGGCCTTTTAATTAAGCGACCCGAATCCGGCCATTTCTAAAGCTGTGGCAAACACTTCGCGCTCGGCTGATCACTTTGACAGCGTTGCAAAGAAAAAAAAAGCGCGCAGTGTGTAACCCGTGTTGCTTCGACTGGTTACTACAATATGGGGTACCATTTCGGCGTCGAGCCCGATACTATTTCTATTGTTCTGTTATGGCGGTGCGCTTAATTCTAGACAAAAATGTAACAAATAACTGTAGGGAATACCATAGACTATTTTATTACATAGAAAATTTTATAACCGTTAAATGCAATCATAGCAAAATAAATAAAAAGATATTCTTTTACATACAAGTCAGCTTAAAAAAGATTTTTCCTTAATTTATGGCGATTATTACTAGAAATGAGGAATTTGTTATTAAAATATAATCGTCCATCGTTATAACTTTAAACTTTATAAAGTGTATTTTTGTTACGTGTGGATTTTATTTTTATTATTCTGTAAAACTGCAAGAAAGCGTCGCGCGTTCATTTACGAGATCCATTAACGCTTAACGTTGGCATTAAAAAAATTCTGTCATAAATACGTATTCATCCGACGGGTGTAAAAGTTTGATGATAAACCATGCATGCATCAGGGGAGAAACGGGCGAACAGCGTAGCTTGATCAAGCTCCCACGTATTTTGTCGTTGCATCTCGAGACGCGTCGAAAAATTAACGAACCGTGTCGTGGATGTGGCTGTCATCGGGGTCGGAGGGACTAAAAAACCTGTCGTTTCGCGCGAACAGTTCACGACGAATTAATACATTTTCGCGATTCGGGACCGCCGTAAATTAGCGTACCCGCGCGCGCGACTCTATCACGCGATGGTCGCGATAAATTGGCGAACGTTAACAGCCACGTCAAAACAGCTGCTACGTGAATTTTTTCCCGCTGCGCAATCAGCGCACAAATCGTACGCGTGCAACCGGAATCGTTCTCTTCCGCCCTCTTTTTTTTCGCCGTTTATTGTCACCACGCGAAAAACGCAGATTGCTGCAACGTCGACGGGGAACCGCGCGAGATGTATGTCTGGTAGAACAAGACAAATGCACGGATACAACTGGAGGAATTTGTGTTTCATCCGTTGACTGCAAGCGTTAATACGCGCGTGGATCCACGTAGCTGATCCTTTTATTGGATTATACTAAATAAATCTTTGCGAGTTTGATGTATACACACATTCAAGTGATTTCGAAGCTAGATCGTGCAAATCCAATTCGCGAAATCGCGGGATTCAATTTAAACATCCAGTCGGTACTTCAAGTACCTAACACTCACGGGGGCTGCGCCACAAACGAGAAACGACAGTGATTTCTTTAACGAATATGCAAACTGAGGTCGTCGACCGAATGATGGTCGACGTTACAATGGAGAGCGATCTCCGAGCGACAATCAACTCCAGGATGACGACGAGTGATCCCGCTCAGGGTAAAGTTAAAGCGACGGAAGTTAAAGGGACCGATTACAGCTACCGAAGGAAGCTACACTGACCATCAAGCGACGTGCACAATGGCGCAACGTCGAGCGATTTTCTCTGTCCGCGATCGCCGGAAATCTAAATGTTCATGCAAACGGCGGTATCCACCATTTAGAGACATCGTTTAGAGACGATTAGACGAAACGGGTACACAATCCTTAGAAGGTACTTGGAAGTGTTTCGCCACCGGCGATTTGCATGAAGACCGAAGCGACGCTCTTGGCGCAAAGTCTCTCGCGAAATTCGAAATGACTAATTCATTACCGCGAAGCGATCATCATTAGCCGGAGAAGATCGCAAACAATCGATCTGAGTTTTTGAAGTGTGTGTGAAGCTGGCGTATCATTTCGCGGAAATCATTAATTATTGAGAGTTCTGGCTCCCTTTTTAATAGTTCTAGAATTCCTGATAGGTTAAACACACAGTTCTGGCTATTGAAGCGAAAAAATCGTATAGTGCAAAGTGAGACGCCACCTTCACGCAGCGTCTCACTTTGTCTTGCGACAGTTTCCGCCATAATTCCGGCTAGATTTTAAAAGATCTACAGTTCTACATGAGTTTTAGAAAGAGTTCTAGCGAAAAAAATTTTTTTTCATCTTTTTATAATTATTAAAGCTAACAAAATGTTTAAGGGAATGACGACTGGTTAATTTCAGAGAGTTCTGTGCTTTATGAAATATTTTTCGTGTAGTTCTGAACATATTTAACCATTTTCCAGAGTTCTGAATGCAAACATTAACAATTATTTAATAAAAAATTTTTATCATCCGAGAAAGACGTATTTACGGAGATATATGTGAGACGCTGGTCGATTTTCGAGAGTTCTGTGAAGATTAAAATATTTCTCGTATAGTTCTGAACGTATTTAAGCGTATTCCAAAGAGTTCTGACCGCAAACATTAACAATTATTTAACAAAAAATTTTTATCGTCCGAGAAAGACGTATCTACGGAGATATATGTGAGACGCTGGTTGATTTTTGAGAGTTCTGCTTATTCTAAAACAGTTCTCGTATAGTTCGGGACATGTACAATGCCTTTCCAAAGAGTTCTAACAGGAACAACGATTAGAAAATTTTTTAAAAAATTATTTCGCCCAAAGAGTGGACGTTTTCGACTTTACCAGTGAGACGCTGGTTGATTTTCGAGAGTTCTGCTTATTCTAAAACAGTTCTCGTATAGTTCGGGACATGTACAATGCCTTTCCAAAGAGTTCTGACAGGAACAACGATTAGAAAATTTTTTAAAAAATTATTTCGCCCAAAGAGTGGACGTTTTCGACTTTACCAGTGAGACGCTGGCCGAAATGTCGGAGTTCTGTCTTTCCTAAAATACTTTTATAGTTCTGCATGTACTTATGATTTTCCTAGAGAGTGCTATGTATGAGAGGTGCATAGAACTCTTTAGGAAATTCATAATTACGTGCGGAACTATACGAAAAGTATATTAGGAAAGCCAGAACTCCGACATTTCGGCCAGCGTCTCACTGGTAAAGTCGAAAACGTCCACTCTTTGGGCGAAATAATTTTTTAAAAAATTTTCTAATCGTTGTTCCTGTCAGAACTCTTTGGAAAGGCATTGTACATGTCCCGAACTATACGAGAACTGTTTTAGAATAAGCAGAACTCTCGAAAATCAACCAGCGTCTCACTGGTAAAGTCGAAAACGTCCACTCTTTGGGCGAAATAATTTTTTAAAAAATTTTCTAATCGTTGTTCCTGTTAGAACTCTTTGGAAAGGCATTGTACATGTCCCGAACTATACGAGAACTGTTTTAGAATAAGCAGAACTCTCAAAAATCAACCAGCGTCTCACATATATCTCCGTAGATACGTCTTTCTCGGACGATAAAAATTTTTTGTTAAATAATTGTTAATGTTTGCGGTCAGAACTCTTTGGAATACGCTTAAATACGTTCAGAACTATACGAGAAATATTTTAATCTTCACAGAACTCTCGAAAATCGACCAGCGTCTCACATATATCTCCGTAAATACGTCTTTCTCGGATGATAAAAATTTTTTATTAAATAATTGTTAATGTTTGCATTCAGAACTCTGGAAAATGGTTAAATATGTTCAGAACTACACGAAAAATATTTCATAAAGCACAGAACTCTCTGAAATTAACCAGTCGTCATTCCCTTAAACATTTTGTTAGCTTTAATAATTATAAAAAGATGAAAAAAAATTTTTTTCGCTAGAACTCTTTCTAAAACTCATGTAGAACTGTAGATCTTTTAAAATCTAGCCGGAATTATGGCGGAAACTGTCGCAAGACAAAGTGAGACGCTGCGTGAAGGTGGCGTCTCACTTTGCACTATACGATTTTTTCGCTTTAATAGCCAGAACTGTGTGTTTAACCTATCAGGAATTCTAGAACTATTAAAAAGGGAGCCAGAACTCTCAATAATTAATGATTTTCCGCGAAATGATACGCCAGCTTCACACACACGAGTTTGAAAAACGTCGCAATCATGAATTTCAAATAATATTCACAGATTTACAAAATATTTTATTCACAAATCATCAGAAATTCAAGTAGAAATCTTGTAGTTATTCTCAGAATTAAAGATACTAAAATCGTAGATCAAATTGTTCTACAAAAGAAAATGTAACAACTGTATGTTGGACTATCAACGCGATGTCAATAGACGGCGGACACGTTGCTCAAATATTGAAGCAGACCCATGAATATATCTTGTCGATGAGACAAGCTGTCTACATACGGATCTCTCTGTATCTTATCGTTGTTACGCATTGAGATTTAAATATAAATATTATTAATAGAAATTAAGATTCGTATTCCGACACAAAAAGATTCACATTTGTGGCAAGATACATGCAAAATATTTCAACCTTCAGCTAACGATGTGATCTTTCTGTGTGCCTTGAAACGCTTGCAATTATTCTGTAGATCGTAATTTTAATGAATCTTCCTACTAAATAAATTGTATTTCAAAGAACATTATTATTATTATATCTTATTTATAAGAAAATAGATGCATAATGCATCATCATACACGTTTTTGAACGAAAAATAATGCACTTATGTAATATTCATACACTGTCCCACGCAATGCCATGCAATATTGTTAAACTTACGAAGCGTATGTGAATGAGAATAATTTAACATTCCAAGTGCGAATATCCTCTACATCAACTCAACTCACCGTATAACCATATAACTGTATAATGCCATAACTACTAATCACCCGACTGCGATGATGCGCTTTCATGGTGCCACTGGCGAAAATAGAATTTTAGATTTGAGCGCAGAATGCCGGAATCACAGAGATAAAACCGTTCAGCTTCATAAAACGCGGGAAGTACAGAAAATTTCTAAATTTTAAATTATCATACTAAAATACCGAAGTCGCTCTTAGTGTTCTATGTATAGTTAAATGGCACCATCAAGCTTCACCTACATCATATCGTTTACATAATTTTGTCGTCGTCTGGCTTCTCGGAACGCCATATCGTGATATTATACCCCAACACAGCACAAGAGTGTAAGACGATAGCTTGATAAGCACATAACTCTCGAAGTACGACTAGAAAAAACACCAAGAGAAATGATTCAAAATCGCTCAGCCTTTCGATCTAAAAATGATTAAAAATCGAAACAGCATCTGGCAGTAAAGTTAATAATTTTTAAACAATGGCAAATGACAACAGTTTGAACATTTCATCACGCGACGCAAACTGCAAAACGGAAAAAGTATAATTTTTAGTTTCCAACTAATTTAAAAAAATTAATTTTCTGAGCTTATTCTTGCGATAATCGAGATGCAGTCGTCAGCGAGTAAAAGAAGATACGGTGTCGAACGAAACCGCAGAAGGTACGTCTAAGGCAACCTTCCCGAGAGTTCAGCAAATCCATTTAGTTTCGTACCTTGAATACCTCGAACGCCAAAGTTGGATTGGTTCGACGTTACGAGCAGGGAAATAGACGCGTCGGGAAACTGGAATTAAACGCGTCGATGCGATTCACGCTATTTAGCACGATCGCCCGTCTATCGGTCTGGCGTACGTACGGCTTAAATAATTTTCGTAATCTTGGAAAGAAACTTGAAACTGCACGTGATAATAGGATTGAAACAGCGCTTTCTTACATAGGTTATCTGCACAGCTACACGCATGTGAAATTAACAAAAAAATTAGAATTGCAGAGAAAAATAAAAGATTATTTTATTATTAATTAGAATTCTTAATGTTACGTCTATCTTACACAAGAGACTTTTTCAAATTTTTGAACTTTGATTCAACAATCTTATCACTACACGAATTTTTTCAAATAAGAATAGCAAAACTTCTAAATTTCATGAACGTTTCGTTGTGTCATGGGCAAAAAGCGATGGGATGAATTAGAACGCGTAAAAATTAGGAAGATATCATGAGAGATGGCGTGCAAGCGGCGGCGTAACAGCGGCGCTTCGATAATGGTATTCTGATTTCGTTGCACGCGATATGGCTAGGAACGATACGTTGTTGAGGGTTTGCTTTTAGGTCACAGGGTAGTGCAAGATTCTCGCGTGCCACCAGACGTCCGGGATTAATAAAATATCGACCGAACGTAAACTGGCGCTCGATTAAAGCCGCTGCTAACAGAGCTTCGTTTACGTCCGTCGTTGACAGGACGGACGGAGCTTTTCGTTTGACGTGACCGACTAAAAAAGAGCTTGATAAACGCAGAATAGATGAAAAGTCCGCGAGCGAAAAAGCTGAAAGGGAGTACACACACATTGTCGTGTATGGAAAAAAGAACAAAATAATATCTCATGTTATGGTAACTGTTAGCTGCATTCAGACTCATATTTAGTTAAACAAAAGTTAAACTAAAAAGATCAGATATATCGATGATATTGACATATTCGTGAGCATATTTCAGGATTAATCAGTATGAATGTATCAATGCGACCACTCTCAAACCCATCAGGAAATCTTGAAATATAGCTTCGAATGCACTCACAAAATCGGCAAAAATCCCTTGCATTGTACCGAATTCCCTGAGACAAAACAATCTCGTGATTCAGGACTCCTAAAAGATTCTCTTCATCCTTCTCTCAGCAAATCACAATGTCGACTATCTACCGGGAAATCTCATCCGGTCATGGCACGATCGCGTTCTTACCATCGCTGTCGAATTCCGAGCACGCGTTTCTATCGTTTTCCGGCGGGGGAAGGGTTGAAAACGGAGGAGGGAAAAGAAATAAGTGACGTAAGAGTCAGAAAGGGTGGCGCGGAGCGCGCGAGTAGAAACCATCCAATCTGACTAAAACGAGGTCCTCTGTCCGCAGAACGTGGCATGAAACCTCATGGTTTCCCTTGGAAGACCGTTTTTTACCGTGGTTCTTGAACGCCAGAAAAAGGGGGAGAAACGGGAGGTAGTGCGGATGGTTGACGCGGTTTTTTTGATTTGCTTTTTTTCCTGCATTTCTTCCTTTCTCTCTCTATTCCTCTCAAGGAGGATCGGGTGAGCGAACTCATTTTATCACTGCCAGCGTGTGGTTGCTCTCGGAAATGGAAATTTCGTCGCGACATTATGGATCTCGCGCCGGAAAATACGGTGGACCGTGAAGACTAGACGTTAACTGAATATTCGATCCAAGACATGACAGATAGATCTTTGCAATAAGTTATAGTTATAGTTACCAATCGTCGCGGCAATGAGGACTATACGTTATTAAATTTTGTCCGAATGTTATTAATCTTCGCGGGAAACGGAAGACGGATCGTGATAGGTGGATATTAATTAAACAGCCGATCGATAGATATGATAGATCGCGAAGATTTCCGTGATAAATCGTCTGTTGAAATGAACGGACGTTATTAAATCTCGATGCGGAATACTATGAAGAATGGAAAAATAGATCGAACTGCAGATAGATCCAAATTAATTGATATTCGGTTGAAGATCTTCGTCACTATACATAAACTATACATCGAAATCGAAGATAAGCGGTGAGCTTACAAGTACCTCGCATCGATCGATGCACGACATTTAGCCCTCGGAACGATTATCGCATCGCGGATTCCCTTCGTCGGAAACGGCGAGGATTTATCGCCCGAGCATCCCGCTGCGCGCCTCCACGAAATGATTGAAATTAATTACCTGTTTCCCCCTAGCTTTGCTTGAATATGATATACGACACGACGTATCCCAGGAGTCCCGCTGAATCGTAACCCATCGGGTGTTAGATGAAGAAAAAGCGTGACGGATACTGAATTCTGTTTTGAGTAGCATTCGCAATTGAAAAATTTAAGTGCTATTACGACTCCAATACCGACGTTCGTTTCATCTTATTACGAACGCTAATTTCTCTACGAAAGTATCTCTTTTTGTAAGGTAGAGATGAAGCAGCGTCTCCTTTGAAACGCGAATTTCCACGCCACCGCCCGCTCGCTCGCCCTGCGCGTAAAAGAGTCTTTGTATCCGCGCAAAGAGGGAAACTGGATAGAATGAATTATCATGAAACTTGGGGCGAATTATATAAGAGCACGAAACCCGCTGTTAGACGGGAGAGAAATCTTATGGTAGCATTGCAACAGTATCGGATAATAATAATGTCCCTCTGACGGCTCAAGACAAGAACGGGCGTCGACCATTTCCGGCTATCTTTCCACTCCACTCTCTCTCCATCGTCTTATCGCTCTCTTATTTGCGGAGAGATATTCTCTCTAAATGCCGAAATTACGACAGCGAGGATAGACTTAACGAAGAGAACTTTAATCGTGTATTAATGCCTACATAATTAAGAGCCTTTAGGGCTTTTTCTCCGAAGCATCTTATTGAATTTTCCAATGAAAGTTCCGTTTCCGGTGAGCGAGCCCCTCAGAGTGAATGCTGGCGAGAAGGTGTCGAGAACTTTATCGCGACTTTTTTCCTCTCATTCGTGCGATCTGCTTATCTCCTCTTAATCTCGCCGATAAAACTTTTAAGTAGGTACGAAAGTCGTTTATTTTCAGTCACGGCACTTTAATTGATTTTGAGAAATCCTTTATTCCGCTTGGTGTAAATTATATCTGAATAATTTCAGAAGCGTATTACAGTAATAATGAAGAACGCAATTACATTTTGATATTGGAGACGTGTACGTAAATGAAGTTATATATTTAAGAACAAATTTATGTGAAAAGTGAGGAAATCTATAGCATTTTGTAGTATTTTTTTTACATCATTTTCCTAAAATGCTAATGCACATGTCCATATATGATATACGTGCTGATAGCTTCTTTGCGGGCGTCTCCCGAATTGAGAGATAGAGTTGCGCGTATATAAAAGCCTAGAGAATCCGTCAGTCGGCAAACTCGAGAGCGTGCCTTTCCATCAATCTTTGTCCATGCTTCTGCAAAAGAAGCCTTTAAAGCGTCACAAAAATCGCGCAGATAGAAAGACATCAGTCAGACTGAGTGAAAAGAATTTTTAGCACTTTACCTATCCACAAACGCGACTTGCTAAAGAAAGTTTTTAGCGCTTAATCCCCTTCTAATTACTGTCGACCACAAGCGCGATTTCATAAAAGGACATGCATATTTCAATTTTTTCCTCAATTTAGTTATCTCAGGTCTCTGTCGCACGCAGATTCGTGATATCTGTATTTCAGATTTTTCGATAATCTTTATACACATTTCGTACATGTATAAAATATATGAATTTTCATTTTTATTCTCTATTAATTTTTTCATCGTTTGTTCAAAGAAGTTAAAATTCAGTGAAAGAACATGGAAGATAATTGTTCTCCATATGAATTTCAGTAATTTCAGTATGTCGGATGTAGTAGCCACTCACACAATAACATGGAATCACCCTCCCGCGTAATTTTTGTGGTTTTATTTCGAGCTCGCGTGTACAATACCACGATTATAATGAGCATAGACGTGGAGATGCGTATTCGAGGGCGTGTCGACGCAGTCAGCGGTGAAAACAAAAGAGTGATCCGGCAGTGACTCTCGACATACAAACAGGGCTAACCACCCCTCCAAAAAGCCATTATTCACCGGTCGTGTCCTGCTGTCAGGTACAATTTGTTCTACTCGCGAAAGCGAGAAGAACGACGCGCGCCTCATGCTGGCTGTGACAGATGAGCTCGGACCATGTACGGACAAAAAAGAAAGAAAATCGCTTGACGATGACGACGACGGCGACGATGACGACGACGGCGACGACGGCGACGACGACGATGCACCATATCGAGCAAAATTTCCGCGGACATAAATCAAGCTGTATAAAATTAACGCGCGATCCATGTGCATTCAATGGTGCGGACTCTAAAAGTCATACATTTGTCGGTACGCGCGTTGTTAAACGAAAATAACAAACGGTGTCCTAATTAGCAATATTAAAAAAAAATGCAATTAAAATAAAAATACTATTCGCGATGTATGTACATGTATTCTTAAAACTACTGTCAAAAATTACTGTTGAAAAAGCTCTGGCAGCTCTAATTTTAGAACAAATTTTTCAAAGTACGAATATAGCTTCGAATGCACTCACAAAATCGGCAAAAATCCCTTGCATTGTACCGAATTCCCTGAGACAAAACAATCTCGTGATTCAGGACTCCTAAAAGATTCTCTTCATCCTTCTCTCAGCAAATCACAATGTCGACTATCTACCGGGAAATCTCATCCGGTCATGGCACGATCGCGTTCTTACCATCGCTGTCGAATTCCGAGCACGCGTTTCTATCGTTTTCCGGCGGGGAAGGGTTGAAAACGGAGGAGGGAAAAGAAATAAGTGACGTAAGAGTCAGAAAGGGTGGCGCGGAGCGCGCGAGTAGAAACCATCCAATCTGACTAAAACGAGGTCCTCTGTCCGCAGAACGTGGCATGAAACCTCATGGTTTCCCTTGGAAGACCGTTTTTTACCGTGGTTCTTGAACGCCAGAAAAAGGGGAGAAACGGGAGGTAGTGCGGATGGTTGACGCGGTTTTTTTGATTTGCTTTTTTTCCTGCATTTCTTCCTTTCTCTCTCTATTCCTCTCAAGGAGGATCGGGTGAGCGAACTCATTTTATCACTGCCAGCGTGTGGTTGCTCTCGGAAATGGAAATTTCGTCGCGACATTATGGATCTCGCGCCGGAAAATACGGTGGACCGTGAAGACTAGACGTTAACTGAATATTCGATCCAAGACATGACAGATAGATCTTTGCAATAAGTTATAGTTATAGTTACCAATCGTCGCGGCAATGAGGACTATACGTTATTAAATTTTGTCCGAATGTTATTAATCTTCGCGGGAAACGGAAGACGGATCGTGATAGGTGGATATTAATTAAACAGCCGATCGATAGATATGATAGATCGCGAAGATTTCCGTGATAAATCGTCTGTTGAAATGAACGGACGTTATTAAATCTCGATGCGGAATACTATGAAGAATGGAAAAATAGATCGAACTGCAGATAGATCCAAATTAATTGATATTCGGTTGAAGATCTTCGTCACTATACATAAACTATACATCGAAATCGAAGATAAGCGTGAGCTTACAAGTACCTCGCATCGATCGATGCACGACATTTAGCCCTCGGAACGATTATCGCATCGCGGATTCCCTTCGTCGGAAACGGCGAGGATTTATCGCCCGAGCATCCCGCTGCGCGCCTCCACGAAATGATTGAAATTAATTACCTGTTTCCCCCTAGCTTTGCTTGAATATGATATACGACACGACGTATCCCAGGAGTCCCGCTGAATCGTAACCCATCGGGTGTTAGATGAAGAAAAAGCGTGACGGATACTGAATTCTGTTTGAGTAGCATTCGCAATTGAAAAATTTAAGTGCTATTACGACTCCAATACCGACGTTCGTTCATCTTATTACGAACGCTAATTTCTCTACGAAAGTATCTCTTTTTGTAAGGTAGAGATGAAGCAGCGTCTCCTTTGAAACGCGAATTTCCACGCCACCGCCCGCTCGCTCGCCCTGCGCGTAAAAGAGTCTTTGTATCCGCGCAAAGAGGGAAACTGGATAGAATGAATTATCATGAAACTTGGGGGCGAATTATATAAGAGCACGAAACCCGCTGTTAGACGGGAGAGAAATCTTATGGTAGCATTGCAACAGTATCGGATAATAATAATGTCCCTCTGACGGCTCAAGACAAGAACGGGCCGTCGACCATTTCCGGCTATCTTTCCACTCCACTCTCTCTCCATCGTCTTATCGCTCTCTTATTTGCGGAGAGATATTCTCTCTAAATGCCGAAATTACGACAGCGAGGATAGACTTAACGAAGAGAACTTTAATCGTGTATTAATGCCTACATAATTAAGAGCCTTTAGGGCTTTTTCTCCGAAGCATCTTATTGAATTTTCCAATGAAAGTTCCGTTTCCGGTGAGCGAGCCCCTCAGAGTGAATGCTGGCGAGAAGGTGTCGAGAACTTTATCGCGACTTTTTTCCTCTCATTCGTGCGATCTGCTTATCTCCTCTTAATCTCGCCGATAAAACTTTTAAGTAGGTACGAAAGTCGTTTATTTTCAGTCACGGCACTTTAATTGATTTTGAGAAATCCTTTATTCCGCTTGGTGTAAATTATATCTGAATAATTTCAGAAGCGTATTACAGTAATAATGAAGAACGCAATTACATTTTGATATTGGAGACGTGTACGTAAATGAAGTTATATATTTAAGAACAAATTTATGTGAAAAGTGAGGAAATCTATAGCATTTTGTAGTATTTTTTTTACATCATTTTCCTAAAATGCTAATGCACATGTCCATATATGATATACGTGCTGATAGCTTCTTTGCGGGCGTCTCCCGAATTGAGAGATAGAGTTGCGCGTATATAAAAGCCTAGAGAATCCGTCAGTCGGCAAACTCGAGAGCGTGCCTTTCCATCAATCTTTGTCCATGCTTCTGCAAAAGAAGCCTTTAAAGCGTCACAAAAATCGCGCAGATAGAAAGACATCAGTCAGACTGAGTGAAAAGAATTTTTAGCACTTTACCTATCCACAAACGCGACTTGCTAAAGAAAGTTTTTAGCGCTTAATCCCCTTCTAATTACTGTCGACCACAAGCGCGATTTCATAAAAGGACATGCATATTTCAATTTTTTCCTCAATTTAGTTATCTCAGGTCTCTGTCGCACGCAGATTCGTGATATCTGTATTTCAGATTTTTCGATAATCTTTATACACATTTCGTACATGTATAAAATATATGAATTTTCATTTTTATTCTCTATTAATTTTTTCATCGTTTGTTCAAAGAAGTTAAAATTCAGTGAAAGAACATGGAAGATAATTGTTCTCCATATGAATTTCAGTAATTTCAGTATGTCGGATGTAGTAGCCACTCACACAATAACATGGAATCACCCTCCCGCGTAATTTTTTGTGGTTTTATTTCGAGCTCGCGTGTACAATACCACGATTATAATGAGCATAGACGTGGAGATGCGTATTCGAGGGGCGTGTCGACGCAGTCAGCGGTGAAAACAAAAGAGTGATCCGGCAGTGACTCTCGACATACAAACAGGGCTAACCACCCCTCCAAAAAGCCATTATTCACCGGTCGTGTCCTGCTGTCAGGTACAATTTGTTCTACTCGCGAAAGCGAGAAGAACGACGCGCGCCTCATGCTGGCTGTGACAGATGAGCTCGGACCATGTACGGACAAAAAAGAAAGAAAATCGCTTGACGATGACGACGACGGCGACGATGACGACGACGGCGACGACGGCGACGACGACGATGCACCATATCGAGCAAAATTTCCGCGGACATAAATCAAGCTGTATAAAATTAACGCGCGATCCATGTGCATTCAATGGTGCGGACTCTAAAAGTCATACATTTGTCGGTACGCGCGTTGTTAAACGAAAATAACAAACGGTGTCCTAATTAGCAATATTAAAAAAAATGCAATTAAAATAAAAATACTATTCGCGATGTATGTACATGTATTCTTAAAACTACTGTCAAAAATTACTGTTGAAAAAGCTCTGGCAGCTCTAATTTTAGAACAAATTTTTCAAAGTACGCCGTGCGCGATGGAAAGAGACGACTAACTCTGATTAAATTTTATTCGCTACAATAGCAAATACTTCTACCATTATAGTGCATAGAAATATTTTGTGAAATAAATACATGTCATTCTTATTTGCGCAATTTTTTTCTGTGAATATCGGAACATACCGGAAACATGTCGCATATAATTCCGGTTTTATTCGCATATTATACAACGCGACGTATTTAGCATAAAAGATAAATCGGATCGCGAGCACTAAATTATGACGACTCATAAATGCAAAATATTACACGTCATACATATTTAATAAAACTTTCAGATTGTATTTTCAAATTGTTGATATTAATTCCAAATGTAAAACTGACGAGATTTCTCCGGCAAGGAAAGAAAAAGCCTGTAAATTGACTCATGCATATACATTTGAATTATTTTGCTTGGCGTTTTAAACAAAAAGGTGTGCACGCGCGTCTGCGATTGAGATAAATTAAAACCATTAGTTTCGATCTCCCTTTATATCGTTGAATATACCATCTTAACACGAGGTCGAGATCAAGTCACAAAGTTAGCCACGCGAGCGAAGGCATTAAAATGCTAAAATGCGATAATTAAAGCGTTCAGCTTGAAGAACGAACGTTGTCGGACTCCGTTTCGCATTCGCCTTGAATCGTTGAATCCATCAAGCTATCTACGAGATGCGAAGCGCATGCAAACTCCCGCAGTTACCGGAACTGGAGAGACGAAGAAAATCAAGAGAGATGTCTCAAGTTTGACCCACTCTCGCGGAAACGAGGAGATAAAGACGCAGGCAAACCCTCACGGCCGACTGGAATAAACGCTAAGAAAATAATCCCGCGGGTTGCAAACGAGATGCCGCCCCCTAAGGCTGGCTGCGAAGCTCTTAAACCAACGTATTCATGAGAATACCATAGAAGAGTATCGCCGCGCAGGTGGATATACGACGCATTCAACGCGCGAAAGAGGCCTTTCCCGACTTCCCCTTTCCGGCCATTTTCTCGTTTATTTCCTCCGGCGATGTCGCTGAGCTCCGCGCGTTCTTAAGCGCATTCGTGCTCACGCATATGAAGCGCGAGACGAAAAAAATAATCTGATTCCGAGGGAGTCGGAAAAGCCGCCTTTCGTTCGTGTGATTAATAAACGAAAGCTGAGGAGCTGGAGTATCGATAAAAAGTTTGCGAACTCGGGCAAATGGTAAAAGCAGATTTCTACTTGTTCTCTTTTGCTCCCATAATTATAATATAGAGAATTACAATTAAATTATCGTTGTACTTATATAATAAAATCTATTAACAATTACATTATATATATCGAGAGATATGCATAATATATATTATACAGGGTGTCCCGGGTTTTAACCGGCAAACTGCGGGAGCATATTCTACTAGTGGAAATAAGAAAAAATTCTTATATCGAGTTTGCTTAGAAATGCTTTATTACAAAGTTATAAACCAATATTGAAAAGAAATATGAGATAAGTAACAACGGATTTTTTCACAAAAATAAAAATTATCTACGCAATGATTTAGTGACGCATTTCAAAATGTTGTCCTTGCACATCGATACAAGCTAGACACCGACGTAGTACAGAATTTGTTACAGTACGACATTCCTGAAAATTTTGTTGCATCTCAGTAACTGAATTAGTAATTCGTTGCTTTAAATCTTCAAGCGAGATTACTTCTGTACTGTAAACTTTATTTTTTAAAGTTCCCCATAAATAAAAATCAAGAGGCGTTAAATCGGGCGATCTTGGAGGCCAGAAAACCGGTCCTCCTCGACCAATCCACCTATGAGCATAATGTTCATCTAACCAGTTTCTAACTTGTCTAGCATAGTGCGCTGGACAACCGTCTAACTGTATCCAGCTGTTTTGGCGAAACTGCAGTGGCACATTTTCCATCAAAATTGGTAAATCGTTTGATAGGAATCTTCGAAAAGATTCTCCGTTCAATCGGTCAGGTAAAAAGAACGGACCAATAAGCCGGTCATGAAGCATACCCATCCAAACATTACATCGAAATTCGTGTTGAAAGTTTCTTTGTCTGGTAGTATGTGGATTATTATGAGCCCATACATGGCTATTATGAGAATTGAATATGCCTCGTCTTGTAAAGGTCGCTTCATCTGTCCATAATATCATTGATGAGAAAAGATTGTCCCTTTCTACTGCATTCACATACCAGTTACAAAATTCGACTCGTTTCTGATAATCGATTGGAAGTCATTCTTGTACAGGTGTGTAATGATATGCGAATCTGTCATCAGCACGCAATGTTCTCCAAATAGTGTTTCGTGATATCTGCAGTTGAGCTGAAGCACGTCGAACACTTTGTGTAGGAGTATTATCAAAAAGATTTAAGATTCTTTCCGAGCGTCGTCGGTGTCTTAGAGCTGAACGAACATCATCATATTCATTCATAGGTCGAAATGAACCCAAATTACGTAATTGCAAATGGGCACATAACATAAACATCTTCGACCTTCCAAATTCTACACTATGTTCCGTTGTTACTTATCTCATATTTCTTTTCAATATTGGTTTATAACTTTGTAATGAAGCATTTCTAAGCAAACTCGATATAAGAATTTTTTCTTATTTCCACTAGTAGAATATGCTCCCACAGTTTGTCGGTTAAAACCCGGGACACCCTGTATATATTATGTATGTCTCTCGATTACGTACTCAATTAATTGAGTCAAGCATGATGTTAACAAATATTTAGTTTATTAAATTGCTATTTATGAATATTAACAAATATTAATTTAATTGAAAAACATAAACAATGTTAATTACGTTTACTTTTATTAAATGCCAGCGAATCAGTGAGCCGATACGAGAAGCTAATATCACGGCGTACTCGGGGAATCTTTCGATTTGTCTTGTTATTCGCGCAGTATTTAGCGGAGCGTTTCCCGTTAATGAGATGCGCCAACAACTCGGCGACTGCAAAAATGTTTACCGAGCAAACAACACTGGCCGCAGCAAGGTTCCCTGGATAGAATAGGCCCCTCCGTGAGATCGATGCTGTACTTTGTGCGGTACAATTGACTTCATCGTGCCGGTTTGACATCGAACGATGTGTCAACATTGCTTTGATTCGATTCTGCCTGCCACCTCTCTCATCTTACAAGCTTCCTCTAGCTGATGGAGAATCTCAAATTGAAAACCGTATGCCTAGCACTAATGAAACCTGATACACTCCATTGTCCGCTGCACGTTTACCAGGGAGATACTTTATATCCATTTGTGATAATTCGTTCTACAAGCGAAGCTTTTTGGTGCGGAAAACAATACGGAAATGAAAAAACTCTGAAAATCTAAATCTGAAAATATAAAACGTATATTTCCATGGATTTTATTCGTTCACGTTTTGTGTGTCTACGATAAATACGTAAACGTCATTCGCAGGTACTAGCTTAATTAACTGCAGTTGAAATTCCGGATTAATACACGCAATTATTTTATTTACAGAATCCGTCGGTACCCGATACGCATCGGTTGAACGTGTAAATATTTAGAAGAGACGTGGTAACTGTAGGGCTTTTAAATTTATTTCGCGATAGGCATCGCGCTGTTCAATACGCAATCTCGTTTGAACAAGTGAAAAAACGCGAAAAAGGCGACGGAATAATGGTCAAATGGTTTTTTATAGCAACATGAGAATTTTAAATTCGCTGGGCAAACAAGAGAGAAATAGAGTGAGCTGAAAATAAACATTTCTCTGTAACAATAATCCGCACTGTCCCGAAGAGCTTTTCTTCGTTAATTAAATCATATGAGATTACAACGCCCGAGGGAATTTCTGCTGATTTAACCAAACGCGATTAAGATGTCTCGGGAGAATAAAAGAAACTCCCGGCGAGAACATCGATATTCTTCAAGGGGCACTTCCGAGATTTGAATTTGCAGGATAACGGTAGAGCAAGCTTTCCTTCCCGGCAGCTTTCGCCGAGTACTCCACGTCAGCCGGGAGGACTACAATGGTGCAAAGATTTAATCGCGTCCGGAGGGAGAAGATGAAGGGGGAGGGAAAAAAGTAGGAAACCGTAAGCAGCAATTTGTCTCGCCGGAAGGAAGACACGATGAAAGGGCATTTAAAGTTTGCGGACAAGCGCGTCGACTTCACGGTACGCTAAACAAAGGGGTTTGGTTTACAAGGATAAATACGGCGAACTTACTTACTTCCTTCCTTCCTTCCTTCCTTCCTTCCTTCCTCTTCCTCTTTGCGACGCCTTTTGTTCAGATGAATGAAAAGAGGTAGTATCGGAAAGAAGAGCGGCGGGGGAGAACGAAGAAGAAGAAGTCATGGAAGTACCCGACAGAAGAAATCGAGAAACTTATCGTTCGAGGGTCCAATATACTTAAGCCGCCATTTCGTCCCTTACCCGGGCCCTTTTCTTTCTCTCTCTCACTTTCGCTGCGCTCGAGCGCCCTTTTACGACGTGGCTGACATCCAATAAGAAAGCTCGACAACCCTGTGAGAGCGCACCTCGTCTCCGCTCCAGATCGAGGTGGAATCGGGAGAACGATTCTGGTTACCGATTGCGAAAACAGACGGGTGACCGGAGACTCCCACGGGTTGACGGCTAGTGCGGAGGCTGGATGCTTAATTGCTCCAGAAATCCCTTCAAATGATAGAAAAGGCAGAGGAATCCTTCGGCACTCTTGACGAAATTCATGATTTGCTTGGCCATTCCGTCGCACCTGCGATTCCCACGAGCGAAATAATTTATTCGCGCTTGTGATTGAGAACTGGCAGTCTACACCTGATACCGCGGGGAGCTGTTTGCATTGCCGCGCGGAACCAACGGATCAATTTTCCGTTTCGGACGTGAAAGCTCGGCGTGAAAGCGAAATTCGTGATGCCAGAAACGTCGTGCAGGAAAACGTCGTACCTGGACAAATACAATATTTTTACCACCTTTTTCCTCATTATTCGTTGCGATAAAGGACTTCAGCTATCCGTCTAATTAGCAATCTTCGCCGTTCAAGTCTCGCGTTTGCTGCAACGCAATTACACAGAATGCATCTAAGTTTAGGGTTAAACAGATCTGACTAGTGTGTGTGTGTGTGTGTGCGTTTGTGAGTATATAAACGCGATAGTAGTTAGTTCGAGAGGACTTCACGCGACGCTGGCACGCTCAGAATGCTGCGCTACCAGCGAGCAAGGAAGCGCGGGATCTGGTGCAAGGTGAAGCGAGCGGTTGCTGCGCGAGAGACCGCGAGAACTCGCGCTTTAGATTGCACGAAACATCGTCGCTTTGACACGGTTCGATGCGGCTTCACAGTGCGGCGCCTTGTGTACGCGCAACTTGCGCATTGTGCGGGTGCAACGGCGCCTCACGGCACGAGGGTTCCGAGTGTTGTACGCAAGCCGCGGGGGGTTATATTGAATTCACGTTCCAGTGCCAGCTTATTACCGGTTGCCGCGCGATAATGCACCGTTCCACGCGGCGGGACGCCTTTGCGCGCGTGCAAGCCCCCGGAAAGCAAGTGATTTCCAACTCTTAAACTGCACGAGAGCATGTCCGATCGATTCCGCGGAATCTGCATCGCGTGGACCACGACCTGCTTCACTGCTGAAGGAGCGTCACGCGCAACGAAACGATATTACGATATTACACGGAGAGAATGACGGTTCTTTTCAACTGCACGCTAGCAAATCTTCAGCGTTTCTGTCTCGCACATCCGACACAAGCGTATTTTTTTTCTTTACAAGTGGAAGCGCGCAAAGGTTTATGCTCTGACGGCGTGTGAGAGAGAGGAAGAGAGAAAAAGAGAGAGAGAGAGAGAGAGAGAGAGAGGAGAGAAAGATTTCAGCTGTTATATCTCATTTTATAAACGGATATTTTTTTCTACTAGCGAGCTATTCCAACTGCATAATTTTGGAAAAAAATACATGTCAACGCTATCCCCGAGTATGTACGCGCCTCGTTGTAATGCCGGGTAAAAGTTTCTCCAGCGGTAGTTATTTTAGTCCAACTCTGCCGTCGTTCGTCGCGTGTGTATATGTATACAGAGTAACGCAATGCAAAGGATAGTGGGCCAAAGTTTCTACTTTTTGTTTTCGATCATTAATATTTATGCAGCGCCGAGCTCGCTACGTTGCAACTACAATACAAGTTAATAAACTTTGAACATCGATCTGCGGTGCCAAGATACGATAATTGCAATTACGTTAACCGCTCGGGAATAATTCCCTCTTAACGAATTACGGTATAGAAAATCGCTCGAAGCAATTCTAGCAATTCTAGTGCGCCTTGCACCCAGGTGAGGTGAAATCCTTTTTTACTTATTTATAACTAAATCTCGACTTGATTATGCAATCTGCTTTGTGCAATCGGGGAACATTTCTACTACGCACGGAAATGCATTACCCTTTCCATGGTTTCCACGAGCGAGTATAAAGCTGCCGACGAGATTTCGAGCAAGGAATTCAACACTGAATTCGCTCGCGTCGTGAAAAATGCAAACGCGCGAAAGTGAAAAAAAAGGGAAGAGAGGTGAGGGAGAAAGAGAGAAAGAAAGTCGAGCTTCAAGTGGTACCCCTGGGGGTAAGAGAAAAACTGGAGAAATAGTTTGAACTTCGAATTACCTGGCGGAATATACGCGGGCTTTGCTAGATTACGAGCATTCGCGCTACACTTTACGCAAAAAGAGAAATACCGAGGAGACGAGCGGTAAACTCCGTTGAATGGAATTCTCATTATTTACAACTTGCTGGTTTATCTTCTCGCTGGAGGTATATCAAAGTCGTATTTCTTCGGGAGTCAATACCGCGGACGCGGCATTCATAAACTTCATAACTTACTTTAATAAAGCGGTTGCGTTTAGCGCTGGCAGTTGTTGCGCGAATCTACCGTGCCGAGAGAGAGACGGAAATAAAGAGTATTCTCCTACAATGAGGAGTTCTCTTCTCCTCGGATTTTTTTCAACATTGTTACGAGAGTTTTAACTCGACCTTCGGTCCACAGTTCTGCACGTCGTTTTATACAGACTTTGTTTCCGTGGAAATAAATCGCGCGAAAACAAAACTTGCTCGTTAAATTCATTAATTAGCTCTTCGTCATTTTCCAGCTTAGTGGATATTAAATTAGCACCCTGCAATTGTAAACTTTCTTTTTGCGGGCACGCAATTATCGACCTAGAAACGCGGGGATTTGCAATCCACCTTTGTCTAAAACTATGCTGTCGGTAGCCAGCGCGTCTGAATGGTGGTGCCTTCAAGTATACTTCCGCGGGAATGACTGCCGCGGACAGCAAAGAATGTCACGAAGTGGCAAGAAGGGCGCCAGCAAAAACTATGGAGCCGCAGTAACAAGCTACGGCGGAAAATGAGGGAAGCGAAGAAGTCCCTTCGAAAGAACGTCTGACTCGGGCGGCTCTGTCTCTCGCTCGTACTAATGATTAATGAAGATTGAAAACGCAATAAATTACATAAAAATCGATCGCGTCATAAGCAATCTTCGCCGGATGCAACGAACTTCACGCCCATAGGAATTCAATTTCGTCGGTCTCAAACCAGTCTAGACGCAAGTTGCGCTCGGAAATTGATCCCACGACGCGGCCGGAAAGACCGCGATCGCGTTTGGTAAAAAGAACCCACCGCGCGTGATGGGATGAATAGAAGGAACGAACGAACGGAGGCGGAGAATTTTCCAGCATGATGATTCAACTCGAAAAGGTGCGGGAGCCCGAAGGCGCGGAAGAATGAAGTCGGAAGAAGAAATCTTTTCCAGTCGCTCTCGCGACGCGTATTCTCCTTCTTCGCGCGATTGTCTGAGCGAACGCAGAGAATGCGGAACAATTCCGGTTGTGCTCATGCGAGATCTCATGCGTGACATATACGCGTGTACGTCGTGTGCGCAAAACGAAATTGTGCGTCGAGGTTGGTCCTTTATGGAACGAAACTCGACCGCAAGGGCGGCAGGCGTCCCTTGTTATCAGTGCGAGATATGTACGGAAGAAAATATGGTCGCGTCGCTCTCTATAATTTGCGATGGCGGCGAACAGGCGAGAAATCGGCGAGATCCGCGCGGATGCAAAAGCCATCCACGTTGACAGAGATTGAGGGTGCATCGGCAGAGATCACGCCGGTGGATGCGAATCCCCTCGGTTAATATCTTATGCCGTCTGTCGTGATCGCAGAAGCGCATCAAGCTGTGCAAACGAAAGGCATCGGAATTTGAGTGACACTACTAACTCGACAAATGATCGTCGAATCCCGGACTGACGTGTAATCAATAAATTGTGATGGACGCAAATACCAAATTGCACGGAGAAACGGCGGAATTATCCCATTTGCGGCGATTTTAGATTACATGTAAATCAGGAACATTGTGGTCCCGCTTATTTCGACGTATGTAATTTAATAAAAGCACATGAATAAAGCAAGTGAACTGTGTTTTTGATAAAATCAGTAGACAAAGAATGAATCAATCGCGTAGTTTTACGTTCAATTTGGCTGTTGACGTTTCCAAATTGAAAACGAAATTCCAGAACTGCCACGCACTCTTTGTGTCTCGTCATGATGCTGCGGGGAAAGAGAAAAATATCGCTTTTGTTCGGACGATATCGGGAATGGAATGAAAAAAAAGAGATCATAGGTTTGTATGCGCGAAAGGCATACGAAAAATGCAGCAGAAAAAATCGCGACAACACATACCTTTCTCAACAATGAAAACTGGCGAATACCCGAAAAGCTGCCTCATACAAATCGTTATCGTGCGCGATTTCAGTATACCATCTGTGAAACATTTCGAATTTACGTGACAATTTTATTCGTCGCTTTAGAGAATAAAATATTTAGCGTAACGATGCTTTTTGCAACAAAGCTGTTAGCATGATGCTACAATCTGCTGCGTAGAGTAACAATGTAGAGGTCAGTTTTACCCGAAAATTTCGTGAACGAATTGGCGCATCGCACCGTAACAAACGCTACGATCGCGTGATAATGCTCGCGTTCTTCCTTTCCATGTCGTCTGATCCGCTCGTACGTTCGTTACGTTGCGGCGCAGATAAAAGTTATGCAAGCTCGGAAATTAAAATTCAATCGATAAATCACTCGGCCTGTCGATTTCCACACGAGGTGGAAATTCGCCAAGGCGAGTCCCAAACAGCCCTGCGCGAGACATAGGTATATAACGCCGCTCACAAGCATTATTTCGGCCAATTAGTTATCCACACAGCATCGCAAAAAACGTCGCGAGTAACAAACAACACAACATCAATTTAGTCAAAAGTTTAAATAAAGCTCGTTAAGAACATACATCAAATGCGTGGAATTCGAAACAAATAAAATATTATATTATTACTTTGATATTCGATAGAAAAAGATACCAAGGATGCTGTGCTTTTGGCGAATTTATTGTGTTTAGAATAAAATTTGCAAAATATAGAATAGAATTATAGAATAGAAATTTTTTGAAATAGAATTTGCAAAATACTTTGTATTGTTTCCATATAAAATCTTATAAGACTCTCCCAGCATGCGACATGTAAGGAGCTTTGAAAATTCCATGGGTGCGCTGCACCATCGCGGTCTCTTTTTCAACAATGTCTTTCAAGTCGCCGAGAATACCGCCTAACGAGGCGGTTCAACCCGTTACCTCGTTTAACGACGACACAAAGGATCTGAGACTTTGTGACGTTTCGCGGAAGAGAGGAGAGCAAGTTAATGGGGTTATTTTTCACATTTCGTGCGCGGCCGAGAACAAAACGGGAAGCACCGTATCGCGCGGCCGTTAAAAGCCGTATCAGCTTTAATCGGGCTTAATGAGAAAAAGGGAGATCGGGATCGAGAAGGGATGGCCCCGAGGAGGGCCTTTCACTTAATGGTTTGAGAAACCATATCCGCCGGTGTACGCGCCCAGCCATTTATGGCCGTGCAAACTGATCGCACGGTAATGCACATCGATTGAGCGCCGGATGTGTGTTCCCTTTTGCTTTGCCATGTCTTCATGAGTCCCTTTTCCTCGGTTTTCCTCGGAAATTAATGCGATCGATCGTATGAAAAAGGCAGGGAGTCGGATGGAACAGAAGAAAACGTATGCCGTGCGTAGTAGTAGTAGTAGCTCCCGCAAAACGCAGACGCACGTAAGTGTATGTGTGACGATGATAGCAAAATTTGAGGGCGAAATACTCTTTTGCGATTACACAGTAAAGCGATTAGCACATTATTATTATTCACGGTCAGTGTCGGGGAGGATATTTGGTCTCGGGCGAAGCTTTGTCGGAGGAATCAGCACGCAGCATATTAATCAATGTCTGCTCGATATCATCACGTTTGGTGCATCATAAAAGCAATCCGAGAAGGGAAGATATTAATGCGGTGCCGGATTACTCACCCTGCGTCATTGGCGAACAACGTCCGGTTGATCTTCGACGCACATATCTATTTCGAAGTCCTCGAAGTTAACTGCTCCACTCGTCTCTATTCAATCTGAAACAAATTTTAATTATGTTTAGTCGACAACCATCGAGGGCGATGGCATGCACTTTTAAATAACAGCCGGCAGCGGCCATGTGAAATTTTAGCTTCAAAGTCAATAACGTCGACACGCATCGGTTAAATCCGATATTTGATGACGTTCGAGTCCTCGTATCAAACGCTTTTAAAGCCAGCGAGTTGCGCGAGTAAATTAATCGCGTCACGAATTTTTATCTGCGCCAGCGGTGATTTATCGTCTGGAAAAATTACAGCGAATAAAATTCATGATTTGGTGACAAAATAAATATAAACCGAGCGTGGTTAATATTATTTTGTTTTTTTTATATGAGCAAGCAAGTTATTCAAGCATTTCGAGGATGTGCGCTTAAAGTTGGATGAAGAGAAAAGTACGATATTTACAAATAGGATGATTTACTGCCTTTATTTGCGCATTGTACTCGCACGGACGCTAGGAATTAGCGAGATAGCCTAGAGATTACGACAGTAAAAGTAGTTGTTTCTCTCGGCACTGGTGGTTTAACGCAGGCAGTAAAGCACACTTTAGCTGAATCGTTCTGCACCATGAAAGGGAAGCGAGTTATAAACGATGCTCGAAACAACGTTAACTCGTTGCAGGATGCACCATGTAAACGCGATCAGATTTATAGCATTTACAACGATAAGCCCCATGACCACTAATGAGAGATGCCGCGCGGATAAAACGTTAAGCTGATTCTCGCAATGGAAGAAGCGATATCTTGGTGGATTACGCGCTTCTTGCGGCAATCGAGAATACAGAATCCATTTCTCGTTTGTAAAAGAAGAATGACATTTTGTGACATTTCATTTTTATTAATTTTTATTTAATCTGCGCGTAGCTGACGGGTGCACAA
>NC_039509.1:7555020-7576945 GCF_003672135.1 Ooceraea biroi
AACATTTATTATCAGCAAAATGATTTGTTAATATCATTAGTTTGTTGTAGAGTTCTTGTTTGAAAGAATTTTCGGGTTGTTGAAAGAATTACAGAATATACAGCCAATCTGCCCATTAGACAATTATACTGTTTCAACATCATCTTATAAAATCATCTTACTTCTAACAAAAACGAGTTCTTTCTAACAAAACGAATTTCTTCGTAACTATCTTCGTAAATAAACTACACAATTACAACACATATTAACAATAATTTACAGGGTGTCCCGGGTTTTAACCGACAAACTGCGGGAGCATATTCTACTAGTGGAAATAAGAAAAAATTCTTATATCGAGTTTGCTTAGAAATGCTTTATTACAAAGTTATAAACCAATATTGAAAAGAAATATGAGATAAGTAACAACGGATTTTTTCACAAAAATAAAAATTATGTACGCAATGATTTTAGTGACGGCATTTCAAAATGTTTGTCCTTGCACATTGATTACAAGTTAGACATCGACGTAGTACAGAATTTGTTACAGTACGACATTCCTGAAAATTTTGTTGCATCTCAGTAACTGAATTAGTAATTCGTTGCTTTAAATCTTCAAGCGAGATTACTTCTGTACTGTAAACTTTATTTTTTAAAGTTCCCCATAAATAAATCAAGAGGGCGTTAAATCGGGCGATCTTGGAGGCCAGAAAACCGGTCCTCCTCGACCAATCCACCTATGAGCATAATGTTCATCTAACCAGTTTCTAACTTGTCTAGCATAGTGCGATGGACAACCGTCTAACTGTATCCAGCTGTTTTGGCGAAACTGCAGTGGCACATTTTCCATCAAAATTGGTAAATCGTTTGATAGGAATCTTCGAAAAGATTCTTCGTTCAATCGGTCAGGTAAAAGAACGGACCAATAAGCCGGTCATGAAGCATACCCATCCAAACATTACATCGAAATTCGTGTTGAAAGTTTCTTTGTCTGGTAGTATGTGGATTATCATGAGCCCATACATGGCTATTATGAGAATTGAATATGCCTCGTCTTGTAAAGGTCGCTTCATCTGTTCATAATATCATTGATGAGAAAAGATTGTCCCTTTCTACTGCATTCACATACCAGTTACAAAATTCGACTCGTTTCTGATAATCGATTGGAAGTAATTCTTGTACAGGTGTGTAATGATATGCAAATCTGTCATCAGCACGCAATGTTCTCCAAATAGTGTTTCGTGATATCTGCAGTTGAGCTGAAGCACGTCGAACACTTTGTGTAGGAGTATTATCAAAAAGATTTAAGATTCTTTCCGAGCGTCGTCGGTGTCTTAGAGCTGAACGAACATCATCATATTCATTCATAGGTCGAAATGAACCCAAATTACGTAATTGCAAATGGGTATTACTAAACACAGAACTATCTGGTACTCTCCTGTTAGGAAATCTACGTTGATACTCTCGTACGGCAGCTCGTGCATTTCCGTCACAGAATCCGTACACGAAATGAATATCAGTGTATTCCTCATTTGAAAACACTTTTGGCATTCTGATAGTAATTGCTAGTTCACACGACGATTGAAATCTAACAGCTACTGTTGTGAAAGTAACAATCATACTGAATCGTTTCAACATAGTGAACATGAATACATGTGAATACACATAACATAAACATCTTCGACCTTCCAAATTCTACACTATGTTCCGTTGTTACTTATCTCATATTTCTTTTCAATATTGGTTTATAACTTTGTAATAAAGCATTTCTAAGCAAACTCGATATAAGAATTTTTTCTTATTTTCACTAGTAGAATATGCTCCCGCAGTTTGTCGGTTAAAACCCGGGACACCCTGTATATCTCTGCCTACATGTAACTGTGATAACGAAAAGGAAGCGAAGGAAACTCGGTGAAGGATGATGCGAACCATCGGAACGAATGTCCACGAATGTAATGATAATCACAACAAAATTACCTTTTTAAAAAAAGGTACAAAAAAGCGCCAAGTATACGCGCCTGAAGTTCTTTCAAAAAAGGACTCTACAAAACTAATGATATGAACAAATTGCGCCAACTACAATGAGTATTTATGCAAACCAGAAAACCTATTACTTTATTATTACCCTTTGGCCGATATTCATTGTTGATTCTGATTTAAGACCATCTTAAGTACAATTATAAGATATTTGAAACCAATCACACAGTCGTATTAGCATCTTAAGACATTACTTCAGATCGTCTGGAAATAAGAATGGACTATGAATACTAGCCTTTGATATTAAAAAATAAAGGACATAATAATATTAAGCAGATATTTTTATACGAATAAATATTTTAATACATAAAATATATTTATTAATACAAATAAGTGTTTTTGCAAAATACTTGGCGCTGCTAAACCGAATCAAAACTTGTCTTAGTATTGAAATAATCTAAAGATTACAATAATTTCCTTAAACTCTAAATTACATAACACCTCGCTGAAATACATATATATACAAATGTAGTTAAACTTATTCTGTGCTTATTCTAATGTCACACACATACACACATGCACGCATTCACAAGAGAGAAAGAAAGAGAACGAGGCAATTAACATAATGATTCGGTTTAGCAGCGCCAAGTATTTTGCAAAAACACTTATTTGTATTAATAAATATATTTCTATGTATTAAAATATTTATTCGTATAAAAATATCTACTTAATATTATTATGTCTTTATTTTTTAATATCAAAGGCTAGTATTCATAGTTCATTCTTATTTCCCAGACGATCTGAAGTAATGTCTTAAGATGCTAATACGACTGTGCGATTGGTTTCAAATATCTTATAATTGTACTTAAGATGGTCTTAAATCAGAATCAACAATGAATATCGGCCAAAGGGTAATAATAAAGTAATAGTTTTCTGGTTTGCATAAATACCCATTGTAGTTGGCGCAATTTGTTCATATCATTAGTTTTGTAGAGTCCTTTTTTGAAAGAACTTCAGGCGCGTATACTTGGCGCTTTTTTGTACCTTTTTTTAAAAAGGTAATTTTGTTGTGATTTCACACATTTTGTAGTGTAAAGTATGTTATTCTTTTTTATAATATATGAGGAGATAAAAGCCATAGTCCTGTCAGTCAAGGTTTTTAAAAGTATTAACTTACATGTTTCCTATTCTAAAAGAGGCGTGTTAACTTCGTGAAGTTCTTTTTATTTAATAGTTGAGACCTCCTTTCCGCGATGCTGATTGGTTCTCTCGCTTGGCTCGAACTTTATGTGACTTGAACTTCGTGTTGCGAATGTCAGAATGTCATAGTGGCTGTAAGTGCGGTTATATTGACAATTATATTTATTATTTCTTAGGAACGTGAAAACGGCAGCTGTCAATTCTGTCAAATTTGTATATTGATGAAACACGATGAAATAAATATAACACCTTTAACGCCTTTTTTAGAATAGGATTTGTGGTATTTATTATATAATAAATAATAGATGAATATTATTATTCGAAAACATTATTAATGTTGAAAAATAAAATAGCACGCGCATAGCACTCGCTCTCTCGCCCTCTCGCTCTCTCATTCACTCGCTCTCTTGCCCTCCCGCTCTCTCGCACTCTCACTCTCTATCGTCATCGACGTGGTGCAACGACGTCATCGTCGCTGTCGACGTAGTGTTGCAGCTTCAAGTGTTTCAGAACATTTTCTATCCCTTTCTTTTGAAGCATCTGAAGCATCAACTGGACCGCAGCCCGCGTCGTACATGCTCTCTTATCGCATCTTACATCTCTGGCGCACGCGAGAAAACCGATATTAGCTGCTGCCATCTAGTTCAAAAGAACGAACTGTACAAACGACGATAATGATAATGGCGACGTTTCTTAAGTGAAATTTGCCAATTTCAGACTTTGCATCGCCATATCTCCGCTCATAGGGCACGTAGAAGAAAAATAAAAACACTTTTATTACATAATTCGACCCCAAGCTATCCATTGAGCCTACTTTGAACTTGATCCGTTCAGCGGTTATTGAGATCTAATAATCTGAGTATCTGCAAAAGCGTCGCTTCGCGTAACAGTACACGGTCGGTCTCGCTACGCATATACTTGGCGTGAGATACTACCGTGTCTCTTGATACTATTAAAATATATATTTCCCTTTTTTAGATATGAAATGCTCTTTTATTAATGAATATTCATACATTACAGAATACACAGCCAATCTTGCCATTAGACAATTATACTGTTTCAACATCATCTTATAAAATCATCTTACTTCTAACAAAACGAGTTTCTTTCTAACAAAACGATTTTTTTCGTAAATATCTTCATAAATAAACTACACAATTACAACACATATTAACAATAATATATATCTCTGCCTACATGTAACTGTGATAACGAAAAGGAAGCGAAGGAAACTCGGTGAACGATGATGCGAAACATCGGAACGAACATACACGAATGTAATGAATGTAATTGTAATGATAACTTTACATCACTCTTCCGGCATCAACCTCACCATCGTAAAGGAACTCATGCGTGACTCTTTATCTCTAAATGTTTCTTGGCATCCATCCAACTTTCACATCACTTTTCGGCTCTCATCCTCATCATCGATAAAAGGACAGAAGTGCAATAAACTAAAAGAACACACATGCAATAAACATTTAGCAATACCATGAAGAACAAAGATATAAAATTTATAAAAGTAATCATCAATAGAAGAACAGAAATACAATAAACTATTAGCAGGTTGCGAACAGTTACCATGAAGAACATAGATAGAACATTTATAAAATTAAGTATCGATTAAAGAACAGAAATGCAATAAATAAAATTAATCATTGATAAAGGACAGAAATGCAATTATTAGCAGGTTGCGAACAGTCTGGTAACACTGGCATGAAGAACATAGATATAAAATTATTGACAGCTAATCAACATAACCAAAAAGTACTTACAGCCGCACATGTCTTCCTTGGCTGCGTTCGGATTCTCCGCCCGGTCTCACATCTTCCTTGACATGTGTTCTTTATAGCTGCAGTGCTGGACTATTGCACTTGAACTCACTCAAACTACTTCTTGCACTTCATCACGTCGTAAACACTAATAACTCGCATCTCTGGTATGTACTAAAGCCAGATCGCGGCCGCGGCTCAAATTCAGTTGAAGCATCTGAAGCATCAACTGGATCGCGTCGTACATCCGTACATGCTATCTCGCATCTCTGGCGCGCGCGAGAAAACGTGAGGATCCGGGATAAATAATTATGCGTGTTCACGGTTTATACTAATCAAACACTACTGAACTTTATTAAATATAAAAGGTTAAAATACAATGCGGTAAATCTTTGTGAATCACGCGACGAATCGATCGAGAAGCGATCTTGGTAACTGCGCGCGAAGGAATGTCCTTTCTCCTCGCTCGAGCGCTCCCGTTGGTTGCTCGCGTTGCCAGGCGGTTACTAGGCGGTTACCATTGGTCGCTATAAAACCGATATTAGCTGCTGCCATCTCGTTGAAAAGAACGAACTGTACAAACGACGATGATAACGACGTTTCTTAAATGAAATTTTCTAATTTCAGACTTTGCATCGCCATATCTCTGCTCGTAGGGCATGTACAAGAAAAATAAAAACACTTTTATTATATAATTCGACCCCAAGCTATCCATTGAGCCTACTTAGAAGTTGATCTGTTCAGCGGTTATTGAGATCTAATAATCTGAGTGTCTGCGAAAGCGTCGCTTCGCGTAAAAGAATCACGGTGCGGTCTCGCTGCGCGTATACTTGGCGCGAGACACTACCGTGTTTCTTGATATCTAACTGCGGAATTAGGTGCCCGTTTCGTTTTGTCGAATTTCGGACTTACACGTCGCGCGAACCTGACGCCGTACAAGAGTAAAGTCCCATTATAAAATTAGGTGCTCGACAATTAATGGTGCCGAAATATTTCTTTATTAACGTTATTTTAAGATATCTAACTGCGGAATTAGGTGCTCGTTTCGTATGGAAGAATTTCGGACTTAAACGTCGTGCGAACCTGACGCCATACAAGAATAAAGTGCTATTAAAAAAATTTTTTTTGGATATATCTTAATGGATTCTTAGAGCACCTAATTATTGCACAATAGATTTTTTTTATTATATTATTTATATGTGGGGGGCTAGCTTAATGTTAAGGCAGCCCCCCCCAATTCAAATTTAATTTTCTGCTAAACGATTTGAGCACCTAATTTCGAACCTTAGCATCAAATTAGCACCTAATTAGCACTTAATTTTAATGTTGGTTAGGTTAAATTTGGCACTGGTGGGGGGGGGCAACTTAATGGGGGTTAGAATAGGAGCGTGCATAAAACAAACAATTTAATACGCGAGGTTAGACGCACAATACGTCTAACCTCTCGTCATAAGACTGATATCACAGGTCTGTCCTTCTCAAATAGACATGTATTGCAACGCCATCTCTCGTAGCATGGAGGAACTAATTTTGTGCTTTGTTAGCACGCGTGGCCATGAATGTAGACGCGTATATTCACGTAATTTTCCAAGAAAGAAATCTTTTTTATTACGCATCTAAATTCACTTCTAAAAGCATCCTCGTATTCCTTTATTGTGAATTTAGTGTGGATGATAGTAATTTCGTATGTACGCAGTGCCAAATTTATATTATTGTACGACATTCGCCAAGAAGCTTATAAGATGAGTGTAATGTTCGATTTTTTTTCCGTTTAGAAGGTACAGTCTTATCTTCCACACTACATTATTGTGTGTACTTTCATCATGCAAAAGGATTTTGCATTCTGTGAATTCAATAAAAAGATCCTGTTCTTGGAAAATCCACTATTTCGGCCTAATTTCGGCCGGTAATACAGACGACTCCAGGATCCCCTTAATAATATTTTTTCACTGGTTCCAAAAAATCTGCAACTGACACTCAACTAATGAAAATGGTGGATGCCACCAATCAATTTATTTCGGATAATCCTGACGTTTTATTTACTAGAGCAGATAAGGGCAACATCACGGTAGCGATAAATAAAAATCATTACATTAGTAGTATTGAAAAGATGCTTAACGATGGGGAGACTTACATCAAAGTTAAGAGAAACCCAATTAACGGTTGCACCAGTGATATGAGGGATTTACTTTCTAGATGGAAGAATTTAGGTTACATTTCTGCAGCGACTTACAAAAAGATATATTGTTGTAATGGTGTCTTACCGAGAGCCTATGGGTTGCCAAAGATCCATAAAGAAAATGTACCTTTCAGAATAATTATTTCGTCCATAAACAGTCCTATGTATTCTTTAGCGACGTTTCTACATAAACTGTTTTCTGACAATTTTCCTAAACCAAAAAGTCATATTGACAACAGTTTTCATTTAGTACAAAATTTAAATGGGACACGTGTAGAAAATGATTATACTTTGATATCGCTTGACGTTATCTCGTTATTCACGAACGTCCCTTTAGACTTATTGTTAGTTGTTGACAGTGTGGAAAAAAGGTGGCATTTTATTTCTGACAATTGTAACATTCCAAAAGTTGAAGTGCTGAGAGCACTGAAATTGGTTCTTAACTCTACTTTTTTCACTTTTAACAACATGATTTATAAGCAGAAATTTAGTGCTCCCATGGGCTCTTCTTTATTACCAATTGTAGCGGATATTGTTTTAGAAGATTTGGAGGAAAAAACGTTGGACAAGGTTGAAATTACCCCGGCTTTTTATAAAAGATATGTTAACGACATAGTTATGGCAGTTCCAGCAGACTCTGTAAATGGGATTCTTGACATTTTTAACTTATTTCATCCTAGAATTCAATTTACGTTAGAAAATGGTGGTAAAAGGATCAATTTTCTTGACGTTACGATTATCAATAATGACAACAACTTGTTAGAATTTGACTGGTTTCATAAACCTACCTTTTCCGGACGGTATCTCAGCTACTTGTCCCAACATCCGATTTCTCAGAAAAGGGGCATTGTAATTGGCATGGTGGACAGGTCATTTCTGCTGTCACATCCAAAATTCCACAGTAAAAATCTTAGTTTTATTATAAATACATTGAGAAATAACGACTACCCCTAGATTTTATTTTCAACACAATTAATAGTAGAATCAACAGTTTGTTAAATAATAAGACTAAAAAACAGATTAATTTGTCATTTCAAAATGACTGTAGTGAAGGGCGAAAGTGGTTCTCGATTCCATTCATACATGGAGTGTCGGAAAAGTTTAACAACATTATGGGAAATCCTAAAATAAAACCAGCGTTTTTCAGTTTGAATAAACTGGAAAGAATAATAAGACCTTTGAAGGACGTTCTCCCAGTTAATGTACGCACTGGTGTTGTCTATGAGTTGTCCTGCATGAACTGTAATGCTACTTATGTGGGACAAACGTCTAGACAGTTAAAAATTAGAATATCTGAACACAAAAATCATATCCTTAGGAATACTGATACTCATTCGGTTATCACAGAACATAGACTTTCTTTAAACTATGAATTTGACTGGGAGAATTTTAGGATATTAGACGAGAGGTTTTTGGCAAAAAGGTTAATTTCAGAAATGATCTACATAAAATTACAAGAAAATGGACTTAATTTACAGATTGACACTGAATCGTTACACAATGTTTATATCTCCTTTTTGCCGAAATTGCTTTATTGAAAATGTTATGCATTTGCACTGTTTACACAATGTTTATATTTGCTCTACCGAAAATTTGTATTCGCGCTGTTACACAATGTTTACCGAATTGTGAATTTGCCTCATTGACAATGCTATGTATTTGCGCTGTTACTTGGTTTCGATGAGCTGTGTATTATCTCAATTTCAAGGTTAATTTGTTTTTGTACTGCGATATGTTTTGAACGTTTCCGAGTTTTATAACGAGGTCTCATTGTTCTGCTGGTAGCTGGTTTCATACGACGTGTCCGATCCTAATGGTTCAATTAATGTACATTTTTAAACCGTTTCGGAACTATTATAGTGACATTTGTGTTTGATTTCTCATGTTTCTTCATGATTGTGGTGAGTGTTTGTGGTTTCAGTATGCTATATTATTAATGAATATTACTTTTATTTATTGACTTACAGGAGGTTGGCACTTCACTTTCACGTTTACTTTATCATACTGGAATTTCCGAAGTTTTTTTCCTAAGTTTTTTCATCATATTTTTTATCGTTTTTACTACACCTTTTGAACTTGAAGAGATATGAGCTGTTCGGAGGAGAATTGTCAGTATTTTATCTTTATGTATCGTTGAAGATGGCCAGAAGCGAGGCCGAAACGTTCGAGTGACCTTTGTTTGTTCATTAAATTTTATATATGAGTTAATGCCTTGTTCATTAATTGCATTAATAATTGGTTAGTTATAAATGGCTAACTAACACGCATCATTACCTGCGTTTTCGCTCTTATTGCCGATGTAGTTCTTTAAATTTTGAAATTACACTACTCACAAAAATTAGAGGAACACTAAACTTTTCTTAAAAAATAGGCAAACTTCAAGCAGCTGTAACTTTGTTAAAAATGAACGAAATTTAAATTTAAAAAAAGGATTTTAAAGCTTGAAACTTCTACTTTCGAACGGTTGCCATGAGTTTAAATTTCTGTGACGTTTGGTAATTTTTACATACACAAAACTGCGAACTGGACAAAATAAGAAATTTTCTTTTCACTTTGAAGGTCTGTTACGTATCAAAAAAATTCTTCGAAAATTCTCGACTTTTTATTGTAAAAGATTGAAGTTTTCCCTACAAAACGCTTTTTTTTTTAATTTTTACGAGTTTTTGTTACTGAGTTATCGCCGATTAAATAAAAATTGGCATTATTTACTTTGATTGCTCATAACTCCGGTAAAAATCATCGCACAGCAATTTAAAAAATGGATTCTTAAAGCTGAAACTTTGCTCTATTGAACGGTATACTTGCCCAAATTTTTTCGAAAACATGTAACCATGCTGAAAATGGATGAATATAACGTAAAAATGAATGATTTTTCACTTTGTCATTTTGACCTTAAAAACAATCGTACAGAATGACAAAAAAATTTGTTCTTCACATTTTTTTATACTTTTCAATACCATGAATTTGACAAAAATTTGCCGAATAGCTATAAGATTGTTTTCATGGTGGCCACTGTGGTTTTATGGGACAAAACTAAGAAATTGCTAAATTTCAGTAAGATAAAATGGAAAATAATGTTAATTAATGTTAAAAAATTGATTTCTAGCGCACTATATTAATCTTTATTAAGTCAGCAATAACAAAGTACACACTTTTCTACCAAAAGTTGAAAAAATTTTTGACCGCCGGCGTTAGTTTTATCCAAAGCGTACCACGTAGAGGTCGCACGGTCGGATTTACGCTTCGTTTTGTGTATGTGTGTGTGTGTGTGTGTGTGCGCGCGCGCGCGCGCGTGTGTGTGCGTGCGTGCGTGCGTGTGTGTGCGTATGTATTATGTGGAGTGTATTAGTGATTAATGCAAGATGGAGTGATTAACGCTAAAAAGAGTTTAATAACGTGTATTTCCGCCTCTATTCAAAATGACTGCTCGCAATCGATTTCGCATATTGATGCAACGACGTATTGCTCTTTGAGGGATTCGCTGCCAAGTTCGGCAAAGAACTGTGACAAGCGAAACCAAATCAACGATGTTGGGATAGTTTTCGCGTACTTGGCGCTCTAACATATCCCAAACATGCTCGATTGGATTCAAATCGAGACTCATTGGCGGATGCAATAATGTATCGATTTGAAGGTTTCTCAGAAACTGTTGGGTGTAACGAGCAGTGTGCGGTCGTGCGTTGTCATGCACTAGGCGAAATCGTTGACCAATTCGATTTCTAATTGGTAGAACATATGGCTCTAGTATTTCATGAACATATCGTCTAGAAGTTAATCCTGGTGGAGGGATAATTACAAGAGGTGTTCGTGAAAATCGAGATATTCCTGCCCATACCATTACAGAACCACCATGAAAAGCTCGAACCGGTCTGTTACAGTTTTCGGAATAGCGTTCTCCTTGACGTCGCCAAACTCGGGCTCGTCTGTCATTGCCAAAAAGGCAAAATCTAGACTCATCCTTAAACAGTACAGAATTCCATTGCCTAGGTCGCCTACTGACTAAAGAATGAGCATACTGTAATTGTAGGCGACGATGACGATGGGTAAGGTATGGAACTTGCACTGGTCGCCGAGCGTGCAATCCTGCTTCTCTCAAACGATTTCTTATCGTTGAAGCCGAGATCGGATGCTGTCGACCATAATTAATATCGCCGGCAATTCTACGTGCGCATACAAAGCGATTCTGTGTAACTTGCTGGACGATCATTCGATCTTCCCGAGCGCTTGTTTCACGAGAACGGCTCTGACCCGGCCGTCTGGGGTATGAGCCAGTCTCTCGAAACCGGGAATAAATCCGATTAATGACGGACGTACTTACTCCAAACTGGTTGGCAACATACCGTTGACTGTGATTTTCCTGTAGGAGAGTCACAATACGAGCACAATCTGTCTCAGTTAAATGACGCATAGGCATCGTAAAAGAACAACGAGCAGAAAACGGAAGTAGGAGAAAACAGAATAGATAAAAGAAAAGAAGAAATGTAAAAATAAGTAAAGGAATAAGTAAATACCTTAACTAGTGATATATCAGACAGTATCAAAAATCACCAATAGAATAACTCCGAACAGCTCAGTATACGTATGCGTATGTAAGCATAAGCACTTGTGAGTACGAATGCGCGATCTTAAGTAATATAGCTGAACTCTTTCACTTACGAGAAACGTCTTACGTCTTGTCGCCGCCTAGCGGCAAGACGTTCCACTAGTTGCGTGCAATCCGTGAGCGCTCCCATACACGCGCGCACACACACACGCACGCACGCACACACACACGCGCGCGCGCGCGCGCACACACACACACACACACACATACACAAAACGAAGCGTAAATCCGACCGTGCGACCTCTACGTGGTACGCTTTGGATAAAACTAACGCCGGCGGTCAAAAATTTTTTCAACTTTTGGTAGAAAAGTGTGTACTTTGTTATTGCTGACTTAATAAAGATTAATATAGTGCGCTAGAAATCAATTTTTTAACATTAATTAACATTATTTTCCATTTTATCTTACTGAAATTTAGCAATTTCTTAGTTTTGTCCCATAAAACCACAGTGGCCACCATGAAAACAATCTTATAGCTATTCGGCAAATTTTTGTCAAATTCATGGTATTGAAAAGTATAAAAAAATGTGAAGAACAAATTTTTTTGTCATTCTGTACGATTGTTTTTAAGGTCAAAATGACAAAGTGAAAAATCATTCATTTTTACGTTATATTCATCCATTTTCAGCATGGTTACATGTTTTCGAAAAAATTTGGGCAAGTATACCGTTCAATAGAGCAAAGTTTCAGCTTTAAGAATCCATTTTTTAAATTGCTGTGCGATGATTTTTACCGGAGTTATGAGCAATCAAAGTAAATAATGCCAATTTTTATTTAATCGGCGATAACTCAGTAACAAAAACTCGTAAAAATTAAAAAAAAAAGCGTTTTGTAGGGAAAACTTCAATCTTTTACAATAAAAAGTCGAGAATTTTCGAAGAATTTTTTTGATACGTAACAGACCTTCAAAGTGAAAAGAAAATTTCTTATTTTGTCCAGTTCGCAGTTTTGTGTATGTAAAAATTACCAAACGTCACAGAAATTTAAACTCATGGCAACCGTTCGAAAGTAGAAGTTTCAAGCTTTAAAATCCTTTTTTTAAATTTAAATTTCGTTCATTTTTAACAAAGTTACAGCTGCTTGAAGTTTGCCTATTTTTTAAGAAAAGTTTAGTGTTCCTCTAATTTTTGTGAGTAGTGTATATTTTTATTGTAATAATAATAACGTTGTACCTATTTAGATATAATAAAGCTAATAAAAATGAGCAATATTAATTTAATAATTTAATATCCCTTTCATTGTGTAAATCCAATTTTGTAATTTACTTGTTCGATTAACAATTGTTGTTTAATAATGACTCGTATGTATGTTACTTGATTGCAATTATTCAACTTTTATTCATATTTCCTATTGATAATGTCGTACACAAATTAGTAACAGAGTATGGACATAATTCCAATGAATTATAAATTTAAGTTATTCATTACGTTTGTTTATTAACAGCATCATCAAATTCGCAAGAAATATTGCACGCAAAAATTTGCACGCAATTGTGCACTATTTATAATAATAAAAAAACTCAGTTCACGAAGCATCCCAGCAAACGCAGATATATAACTATAATATTGTCGTTATAAAACGGAATATAACGCGCAATATAACACGAATGTACTAGGTTATATACACGTTAGTAGTAATTTCCTACTCATATGAATAACATATATATATAACATGTATATAACATGAAAGTAACGTGTAACATAATCGTTATGTTACATGAGTATAACACCTTTATAACATGTTATTAAATCTTGTTATATACCTCAACTTTGTTATTATATAGTTACATTATTGAGATAACTTCAGAATTAAACTTTTAACTATTATATACTTGTCTTTCATAAACGTTAACTCAAAAGATATCAAATTCATAAATTAATTACAAGCACAAATAGATAAAACTCGATTTATCTGTACTTGAAATTAATTTAGAAATCTGATATTTTTAACATTTACGTTTATGAAAGACATTAAGTATATAACAGATAAAATTTTCATTCTGAAATTCAAATTATTATTAATACAATAATCATTATTAAAGTTTATTGGGCATATAATCTGTGTAAAAAATAGTAATATAAACAGTCCAAACATATTTTAATATATTATAATGACGCAGCTTTTCCAGAGGAAAAGGAAAAATATAAATATTTAATCATATTATATTTTGCACTCTAAACATGTACATATAAAATATACATAGCGTGTTATTGTTGCTTGTTATGGAAGCATTCTCTTTATCCAAGGTAATCTTTTCTAACAGTAACATTAATATTAAAAGTATTCAAAATAAGTATTATATTATAAAGAAAACTAAATATTTGTACATATAATTTTATCAGTATTCTTTAACTTATTACAGTTAATCTATGCATATGTAAAATGGTAGTAGATGCAAAAGTCGCATTGCAAGAATGTAACGCCAAGTCATTTCCACTTCTACGGAGCATTTAGAAATACTTAATTTCATTATCAATCTTTAGAGTTGTGTACATTTGATAATGATAAGCATTTCTAAATGTTCGGTAGAAGTGAAGATGACCGGTATTGTATTCTTGCAATGTGACTTTTGCATACATAACCTACTACACCATTTTACATATGCATAGATTAACTGCAATAAGTTAAAGAATACTAGTAAAAATATATGCACAAATAGTTAGTCTTTATATTAATACCTACTTATTGTTAATCAATGTTAGAAATTAAGGATTACCTTGGATAAAGAGAGCGCTTCCATACCACGCAACAACACGCTGACACGATGAAAGAACCAACAAGAACTGAAAAGAACGCAAGGATGCCAACAACGAAAAGAGGCAACATTTTAAATATATATGTTATATTCATGTTATAATATATATAATATAAAATGAATATAAACATCTCTATATAACACGTTGTATAACATCAAAGTAATAATAATATAGCATTTGTAATATCATGTGTTATGTTCAATTTATATTGCTGTTATATTATTATAACCAGGAAATAACACAGTTATAATAAAGTTTTAAACAAAGTAATATTACAGTTATAAAAGGAAATTATGTAGCCTCAATATTAATAGTGTATAACAACTGTTATATTACGAGTTACTTCTGAGATATATAATAGTTATATTCTGTGTTTGCTGGGATATTACTATTTATACTTAAAACTGTTCTTAGGATGATCGTAAATATAATAATTTCAATATTACCGTTTACAGGAAATAAAAGTAACGCCGTTTTATCATTACAGTTACTAAAAAAGTAACTGTAACGGTAACATCGTTACAAGTAACGCGTTACTCTCCAACTCTGGTAATAGGTACACAAATAAAAAAGGATAACCGGGAGTAGCTAATACAACAATAAAAAAGATTTTATTCGACTATGCTGGCCAAAAATAATCTCTCTTAATACAACGTTTCAGCCGTAGGTTCCGGCCCTTTTCAAGTAAAATAACAATTATACGCCGTTACAATTATATACCATTACAATTTTTGATGTTATTTATTGATGTGATGTGCGCGTATGTGTAACTTACAAAGAGATTATTTTTTGCCAGCAACTTAAAGGAAAGCCGACGTATCGGAATGAGATCGCGACAGATCCTTACATAGTATATATAATAAATTTTTTCCAGCGATCAATCAAGGATAAACACAACCACAGTTTAAAGATAGTGATGGGTAATCTCGATTCGATTTTTGCAAATCGATCTTTTACCTCCAAAATTGATTTTTTTAAATCGATTCTTTCCTGTTTGATTTTTGTACAGATCACTTCTTTTAATAGAGAATTAGAGAATCGATCTGTGATCCGTTGATGTGTTTAAGTTACATTCCACTTGGCGATCGCGAACATCATTCTGTCTCTGTTCAATATTCAATGAGCCTATAGAAATTCTCTATCCAACAGCCAATCGGCGCATCTACAAATATATGATATGACAAATGAGATATTAGAATAAATCTACGTCTTATTTATGGTGCGTTCGGCTATTAGCATTATCAGCGTCTCCTATTCGATTTAACTTCTCAAGGTAATTTACTACTTATAATAATTTAAGAAAAAGCATTTTTAAGCTGTCTATCTGTACAAGATTGGAAAATTGAATAAAAATGTTTCAAAATACTTTTTTTCTTTTTCTAATCTCTACATTATCTCCGAAAATTATATTAAATTATTTTATAAATCAACTTTGTAAATCTTTTGAAAAGTAGAATTTATAATTAATCATTAATCATAGTTATGCAAGAATAGCTACGTTCAGTACAGAAAGCAGGTTTGCAACTGTTGGAAAATTCGTGAACCTGATTGGTGCTTATAGGGCGGTATTCATAGTCCGTTCTTAGTTCTTATATTTGAGATCATCTTAAGTTTATCACAAGATATTCATACGGAATTTATTGGCTTAATAAACATCTTGAGATTTAAGACGATCTCAAATATGAGAACAGGGCCGGGAGTCTTGCTTGTCGATAATTTTCGATATCGTTAACTAACGACAGCTAATAGCAAGAACGATCTTGGAGAAAAGCGTGGCTCTCATAGGCTGTCGCTAGTTAACGATACCGAAAATTATCCGACAATCAAATTACTGAATCCCGGCCCTGACTATGAAGACCGCCCTATAAGTATACACCAATCAGGTTCACGAATTTTCCAACAGGTACAAACTTGCTTTCTCATGCGGTTTTTTTAATCGATTTTCAAGAAATCGATCTTTTTAGTCTGAGTTTATTAGTAGATCGATCCTAGTTATCCCAATTCAAGATCGATTCGAAAATCGATCTTTTCTAAAATTTCGCCCATCACTAGTTCAAAGTATCACCACTCACGACACAGGAAGTTGCTGAGCAAAGCTGTTGCGTCTTAGCAACCCAATCTCAAAGAAATCTGCTTTCAATATATTAGGGTGTGATTTAGTTTTGAAGGTTTTTTTTCTCAAAAACGCATGTATTTAAATATGATAATGAATGAATACCTTAATCAAAATATTTTCCTTCGTTTTCTATAACTTTTTCCCATCTTTCTGGCAAGAGATGGATTCCACGACGATAAAATGACTCTTCTTTGAGTTGATCCATTCGTCGACGAATTTTCGCACTTCTTCGAAATTATGAAAGTGTGTATCCTCTAAAGCGTGTTGCATCGACCGGAACAAATAATAATCGCATGGAGCAATGTCCGGAGAATACGCGGGGTGCGGTAAGACTTGCCATTCAAGCTCTAATAGTGTTTGTTTCACTGATAACGCAACGTGAGGTCGAGCGTTGTCATGAAGAAGAATCACTTTCCGTCGTTTACTCGCAATTGGTGGTCGTTTTTGGTCCAATGCTTGCTTCAACTTGTACAATTGATGTCGATAACGATCAGCCGTGACAGTCTCATGCGGATTTAACAGCTCATAGTACACTATACCTTCTTGATCTCACCAAATACAGAGCATTACTTTTGAACCGTGAATATTGCGTCTCGGAGTGGATGTTGATGGTTGACCTGGATCCACCCATGATTTTCTGCGTTTCGGATTATCAAAATAGATCCACTTTCATCTCCAGTAACAATCCGAGACAAAAGACTCTTCTTTTTTTGCTTGGCGATCAACGAAATGCAAATGTTCAACCGGTTCGCAATGGCACTTTCCGATAATTGATGTGGAACCCATTTCCCTTCTTTCTGAATTTTTCCCATTTCATGTAAATGTTTGGTAACTGTTGTACGATCAACATTTAATGCTCTGGCAAGTTCTGAAGTGGATTGTGTTGGATTTTCGTGCAATAATGCTTGCAAATCTGCATTTTCAAGCTTTCTTGGTTGTCCCGAGCGTTCTTTGTCCTTCACATCAGTATCACGACTTTTAAAGCGTCTAAACCAGTATTCACACGTCTTAATTGATGGGGCAGAATCACCATAAGTTTCCACAAGAATTCTATAACCCTCAGCCGCAGTTTTCTTTTGATTAAAAAACAAAAGCAACGCATGTCGAAAATGCTCTTTCGGAAGTTCCATTTTTACGATGATATAAACACGACTGTTATTGCATCTATTGCTATAATGCTACTAAATGTCATGGATAATGTCAACACTGTAAGAAACAACAGTTATCGGAAACAGCTATTGGAACAAACTGACACTACAGCCATCTGTTGCAAAACCCTCAAAACTAAATCACACTCCTAATACATAAAACAATATATATGATATACACATCTTATGTCTACAAAACGATAACACGAAATTGTTGTACTTCCCCTATTACAGCCGCTCAAATATCTAATAATCTCTTGCTAGTTTCAGCGAGAAATTAATTGACTCCCGAGGATTATCGCAGATATTTAAAAAGAATTAAACAATATTGTACACATATATAAATTATTTATTTAATATTTCAAAAATTTTAAATAATAAGTGACGATAAAATGTCGCGCACACACATATATCAAAATACTCAGAGGGACAAGGTTTATTTTTCTATTTAATTTATTGTAGGTAGTTCGGATCCGGATTTATTTGCAGATTCGGATAGATTCGAATATTTGGAAACTAAGATCCGGATCTGGATCCAAATTATCCGGATAATTCAAGGATTCGAACTTCAGTAGTCGGATATTTTGATAAACGAATTATTCGGATATTCGGATATTCAAAAATCCGGATCGTATTTACAGCCCTAATTTAAGACCGTCTTAAGGGGATCCTGGAGTTGCTAGTGAAACAGTGTTGCCATTTGCACAAAATGATAATTAAAATGCTTAAGGGGATCCTGGAGTGACCAGGGAATTTCTTCGCGATGGTGCTGCCATTTGTACATTAAATGCTTTTTATAAAATTTGGCAAGTTGTACGCACAAAATTGCTATCATCCACACTCGGGATAAAATAAAGGAATATAATGAAGCTTTTCGAAGAGACTTTAGAAACGTAATAACAAGGAACGGTGTTTTCCAGAGGTTTTTAGACAGTAGAATAAACCGTTCTTCTTTATTACGCTTCTAAAGTCACTTCGAAAAGCTTCATTATATTCCTTTATTTTATTTCGAGTGTGGATGATAGCAATTTTGTGCGTACAACTTGCCAAATTTTTATAAAACGCATTTTAAGTTTAAATTTTATGCAAATGGCAACACTGTTTCACTAGCAACTTCAGGATCCCCTTAATATAAAAATTTGGCAAGTTGTACGCACAAAATTGCACTCATCCACACTCGGGACAAAATAAAGGAATATAATGAAGCTTTTCGAAGTGACCTAAAGTCACTTACTTCTAAAAAGCGTAATCGAAGAGAACGGTTTATTCTCCTTGATTCTGTGAAGGAGAAAAACCGTTCTCTTTTATTACGCTTCTAAAATCACTTCGAAAAGCTTCATTATATTCCTTTATTTTGTCCCGAGTGTGGATGAGTGCAATTTGTGCGTACAACTTGCCAAATTTTTATATTAAGTATTTTTTGTGCAAATGGCACCACCATCGCGAAGAAATTCCCTGGTCACTCCAGCATCGCCTTAGGCCGGTATTCATAGTCGGATCTTATATTTAAGACCGTCTTAAGTTTGTCTGCAGATACTCCATAGCCAATGAAATGATTCATACAGCATCTGCAGATAAACTTAAGACGGTCTTAAATATAAGATACGACTATGAATACCGGCCTTAAGTTTATCTGCAGATGCTGTATGGATCATTTCCTTGGCTATGGAGTACGATTTCTTTTAATAAACACAATTATAACTAGGAATTTCTGAGCATTGTATAAAACAAGATATTGTAATTATGTAATACATGTTAATCACTTTTCTATCTATCAATTCACAGTCGCATAAACCTACAGCAACAGCAATTGTTTATTATGGGTGTTTTCCAGCAACGACACAGTGCGACACAGTGTATCATTCTATCTTTGTTGTTCGCTGGTATTGAAAGAAGATAGAATGATAGACTGTGTCGCACTGTGTCGTTGCTGGAAAACACCCTACGTATCATATATAATATATTGGCTGTGTTCGGGGAGCTCACTATCAGCGCTAAAACTCTATAGTCATGTCACGTATACTATAGATTTTCAGCGCTACATAGCGCTAATAGCGTCTCCCTGAACACAGCCATAGTGTATATATACAATTAGTATTTCTTATACTTAATCATTCAATAACATAGAAGGGAAACTACTGATGGAATTTCGTCTCTTCTTTTGAATAGAATTTCGCTTTTTTAAGCGAAATCGTGATCCAACAATCGTTTTAATTAGTTCATTCGGAAACAACAAACGATTCCGCATCAATTAAGCCTATTTTGAAACACAAATTGTAATTTACCGGCTATCTGTCCAACTGCACGGTGCGCAATTGAACACTAATTTGCATTGCAAGTACACACGCGTTTAATTTCACGCACTTTGACGTCACCGCGCATGCTCAGTCAGTGTGCGCTACGCCCGTAGATCGCCGGTATGACAGATTTCCTAACCCCGAAACTGTCATTTTTCAGTAGGTGATAACTTTCTTTCTAGTTGAGAGCGACGATTTTCCTTCTCGCAATCGTATTTTTTCATCAAAATAAACGATATTGCAAAGTTAGAAGAAAATCGGTGAGGAAGCCCGTCTCCTTAAGTATTACCCATAGACATAGTAAGAATAGACCGAGCGTGTTCTCAACTTGGCAGTGAATCACAGGTAGAAAAAGAAAGAAAGCAGGCGAAGGATTGCTCTCTCTCTCTCTCTCTCTCTCTCTCTCTCTCTCTCTCTCTCTCTCATCTCTCTCTCTCTCTCGGAAAGAAGAGTGGGGTAAGAGCGGAGAGTGGGGAAGACGCGAACAGAGAGAGAAAGAGATCTCCACCTACTTTCCGTCCTTTTCTAGCTGTGCTTCGCGTTTTGCGCTTCACGCTCGGTCTATTCTTACTATGTCTATGGTATTACCAAATGTTTAAAGCATAGACTTATAGAGATAGACCGGCCTTCACGGTAGAAAGCAGCGCGGCAACATCACGGTGCAGACAATAGCCTGTGGCAGCCCTCTGACACTCTCTAATACTATTCATAGACACAGAGATATGGACTGCGCCATCCATATGTAAAAGTGGTCGTGAAAAAAGAAGGAGAAGACATGAAGACGGTCAATCTCTCTCTCTTCTATTCAACGCTTAGAAGAGAGAAAGATTGGCCGTCTTCACGTCCTCTCCTCTCATTTTTCCTGACCATACGATATAGCTATGGATGGCGCAGTCCATATCTCTATGTCTATGATATTGACCTAGTTTACATCGTGCATTTGATACACGTATCAAGTACTATATTTGTACCAAATTCGTACTAACATTTAGTACGCACGATGTAAGCATTGCCGGATCAACTTGGTATGAGCGTATGAAGTAGGAGTATCATACTAAATTGATACGCGTATCAAGTGATACAAATGACGATGTAAACGAATGAAAGCATTGTGAAGGGAATTTAGCATTAAGCATAACCTCAAAACCGGTATTATCAAACTTTGCTGTGATCTCTCTTTGAAGCAATATTACATTTAAAAATGTCTTGTAAAAAAGGATTAAATTGGCGAGAAGAAGAAACACGAACATTTTTAGAATTGTGCATAGAGAAGCAAATTATTTCATTAATGGATGGGAAAAAACACAAACATATTGACATTTTCCATTCATTAGTTGAAGATATGGAGAAAAAAGATTTTTTTAAAACGGCTGAACAGATGAAATTAAAATTAAAAATTTAAAACTTGCCTACTATAAATGTAAAAGAGAAATAGTGTTAGTGGTGCAGCAAAAAAAACCTGTCCATTCTATGAACAATTAGATATTTTATATTGTACTCGACCAAATGTGCAAGTTCTTCATGATGCATTAGGAATCGACACTACAAATATCCAAAATGAATCGTGTAAGTGTCATAATTACATTTATATTTAAATGAAATTAATTAACTCGTTTGAAATGTTTTCTTGAATTTTATACTAGTAAATGTAGTATAAAATGCACTCAGAATAGTCCTGAAACGTTCAATGCTGTGCATAATCGTTATTAAAGTAAAAAGTAATTAATTGAATATAATTTCAGCATGTGAATATACATAGGATAGTATGAATGATAGTGAGGTGCCAGAAGAAAGTGAGTCTACTTCAACCATTAGCAACGAACTCCTAGAAGAAGAAACGTGGATTTGCAGGTACGTATAGGGTAATTAAATAATATTAGATATTTCTGGTCATTTAGCAG
>NC_039509.1:7891829-7908000 GCF_003672135.1 Ooceraea biroi
TCTGTGAACGGTTTGAAATTCATCTACAGTATCAATTATTTTTGCAATGTTCCGCGAGTTTTATTCGTATGTCGATTATTGATGTATGTGCATCCATCAACGCAATAATCAAATATTTCCTTATATGTGATGCTAACATTGTAAAAAACATTATTATAAACTCGATCTATTTACAGATTTGTTCTATCTCAACTACATCTTTCAATAGTCTCTCGTGTGCTGTGCTGTGCTGTGCTGAGGCAGCTGTGACAAGTGACTCAGCCTCTGAGTGCAGTTTACTTAAATGTGAAAAAGGCAATATATTGGAAAGGAGAAATTTAATTTAACATACTGGTAATCTTGTTTGAAAAAGTTGCTTTCTAGATTAAGTATAATTTGATTAAAACTTAATAAGATTAATTTGAAAAATGTTTTTATGCTCGCAAAATAATAAATAACCTTTCAGATATTTGTGTCACTGTTTGAATAATGCACGCATAACAAATACAAGTATGTAATTTTAAAAGAAATAATAAATACACAAATATACATTTTATCAATGGGAATTTCCTCATTATGTAATTTTACTACATAAAAATAATGAGTATAAGAACATTTCATCAGAAAAGTATCTTAAGAAGTGCAATGATAATGTCTGTATTCGGTTACTAAATAAAGTGGAATAAGAATAAACGTAATAATGATTTTAAATTAGAGATATTATTTTCTTGATAATAATAAATACATGTGTGCAAAAGATGCATTACATTAAGATATATTACATTAAAATATAAAGTGACATGTTAAAATTGTTTAAAATATTTCCTGTCTGAGTAGTTTTTGGTAAATATATATATAAATAATTTTTAAATGCATCTGTTTTCAGTAAACAAAGTGTTGCCGCACGTTGATCAACAAAACTGTAAAAGTAATAACTGTGCACTGTAAAAATAATCAAGAAGAATGGTAGAACCACAATTTAAAGAAGTAAAATTTACCGTGCCCTGGGGTCATGTTGCTGCTAAAACTTATGGTCCTTCCGAAGGAAAGCCTGTTCTAATGGTGCACGGTCGTTTAGATAACGCAGGATCGTTTACTAGATTAATGAAATATTTACCACTAGGTACTTTTTATTACGTATGCATAGACTTACCTGGCCATGGATGGTCATCGCACTTTCCATCTTGGTTAGCACTGGACTATCAGATTTATATACACGCATTATATTTTATCTTAGAAGCACTGGGATGGAAGAAATGTATTTATATAGGACACAGTATGGGCGGACAGATAGGTTTAATGTTTAGTGCTCTTCAACCTCACAGAATTGAGAAATTAATTGTTATCGACTCATTTCTTGGAAGTTATAATCAAAATCCCGATTTTATAATGCACCTTGCGAATTCATTTGCATACACACTTGGAGCCAGTAGTAACAGTATAAAACAAGATGTACTTTACACTAAGGAAGAAATACTACATGCTTTGAAAACTCGGAGAATTTATACTTTAAATTCAGAAGCTGCGGATGCTTTATTTGAGCGTGCAGTTACAGAAGTAAATGGAAAGTACAAGTACAACAGGGATGTAAGATTAAAGAATGCATCATTTTCATTTATAAGAAATGTCGATTCCATAGAATATTTTCATAAACTTTCGGTTCCAATATATCTCTTTATTGCATCAAGTGGAATATTTTCTTCACATATGGAAGAACTCAAATTAGTATTAAATAAAGAAAATTCTAAACTCAAATTACAAGCAATTAATGTAAATGGCAATCATGATGTCCATAATAATAATCCTGAAAATGTTGGGCCACTTGTATGTGAGATATTGATTAGTGACTATTCTAGTAAATTATAAATGTTTATATTCTTGGTATATTTGATCATCTACATTGTTAGATTCCTTGACTTTTCAACAACTTTAAATGGAAAGGGAAATTAATTTTTTCTAAGAAGGTGAAGGATTCTAGAAGATTCAAACGTGTAAATAGTTTAAATACTTATAGTATGTAATTTATCAATATTTAAAGTATAATGAAAATTAATAAAGATTATATATTTCTGTTTTCAATCAACTGTTTTATATGTTTGTGTTGTACATTTTATTTTGACATCGATATGTATTGCACTTCTTGATAAATACAAATTTTGTAACAGCAAAATTTTTAGTTACTTATGTATAATATTACGTTTATTTAAATATCTAACAACTTCAAAGTTTTGTCTGCAATTGCGATTGCAATATATTATGTAAGTTATCGTATAAAAATAATTGCAGAATATATTATATTGAATTGACTGGAAAGTCTATGTCGACCCCCTTAGCAAATTCAAACGGAGAACTTTGCATTAAGAATTGATATAAAAATTAATTAATTATATTTTGTGCTTGAATCTTGCTAAGAGGGTCGGCATAAATTTTCCGGTCCACTCGATGCACAATAAAAAGGATACTATAAATATCATAGTTGAAAAGAAAAATTGTGCAAAATTGTAAAAGTTTTTTTTTTATAGATTTCTACAAATTTAATACTGTGACTTTTACTAATCCTTTCACTTGGTATACTTTAAACTTTACGGTTTTATTTTTCAGAATAACGTCTCTCAATTCATCTTCAAAAATGATTGCAGTGTGGTTCATGAAAGAATTATTCTTCATCGTATCATGTACATGATCTGTGCCGAGTTGAATCTTATACCAACATAATAAGGCATTTGGGAAAATGTCCTTTTCAGTCTTTATTTCCCCAAAGTTCACAATTGCTTCCATGGTTTCAGTTTCATTTATTTCTATAATAGTTCGTGCTTCAGAAAAAACTTCGCACGAATATAAACTCGAATTCAAATCAAATATTTGATTAATCTGTAATAGGACAAATCATGAAAGTAAAATAGACTTTATACAGTTTTAATGTGAAATAAACCTCAAAATGTGACTTACCTTGTACTTGTTGATATACTTTGCGATTACATAGTTTGTACTTTTATTGGTTGTATTAATCCGTGTATGTGGATCGTCTTTGCTATCTAAACTCTGGAAAAAAAGAGATATTGTATATTTATTACTCACACATATTTTTAATACATATAACATTCATATTTTTTTATATTATATTATTTAATTTTATTAGCTATGAGTTTTATGATTAATGTTATACATAATTTAAATGTCATATTAAAACATATTATCGTCATACCCTATCACTGTGAGTATTGAACGGGCAAGAGGATTTTTGGAGATTGGCATCTTGCACATAAGCCATATTTGGTAAGTCCTTGGAATACACCAATTGTCCCATAAGAAAAATCTTTTCCGGTAACAATATGCCATTTCGTTTGAGCAAATATCTAAAACAAAGGATCAATAATAATTTTTGATGCGCACATGTAATAATTGTACGATATGTTTAGTATAACTATATAATATACAAAAACTAAATGTCACTCAACACGCAAATTATCTGACAACACGTATTACCTGAAAATTTCGTAACAACTATCTTGACCGTCTCTCAATTCACCCTTAATGTCAAAATTATGGACGAATATAGAGTCAAGGGAGCATGGAATCTCGTCGTAGTTTGATATCATATGTACTTTCCCTCGAATCCCATTATCTTGCGCTACTCGCTCGATCAGAGAACGAAGCATCGGATTATCAGTTTTGTAGTATAAAATTTCACTAGCTTTACACTCCTTTAAAAGTGTTAACCCGTAGATTGGAAAAGGCGAAGTATCCAAAATATATTTTATTTTTCTACTCTCTTGATATCTACCAATCTCGGTGAGCAATTTGATGTAATCAAAGTCATTCAGGAAGACAATCACTTCTTTTGGCAAACGATATAAAAATTTGCACTCCTCTTTAGCCCGCGCGTTGTCAGTGCTGTAAGAACATTTTAATTTGCTCTTTGACATCTCCGCTTTTATCGTCAAGGTATCGCCCTCGTGGCACGCGGTTGGCACCGCCGGGAAAACAGCAAGCTGCCAACAAGATTTTCTATCCGAGGAATCCAACGTAATCTCTTCATCCAAATGTAATTTGAACCAAGTAACCAGACCGTCCATGATGCCATTGTATTTACATTTTGCTCGTAATATTTGTTTTATCCCATCCTTGCAAAATTCTTGCAACTCTAGTAGATTATTAAAATTTACAGTTAAGAGCATTTGCGGCTCAGTGACATAATTAATCTGAACTTTTTCCAGATTCTCCGTGTCATAATATTCATCATCTGAGAGTACAGATACATCGTGAAAATTCAAAGGACAATTCTCTTTGACCTTGTCGAAGATAACCGACGATCTGTATCTAATATGTTCGCACTCAATAGCCGCTGTATAAACTGTCGCGCCCATCGGTATTACCGTACCATTTGGATCTAAAATGTTCATGTGCACGTTAATCATCGATGGTACTACAAGTTCCCCAAATAAGCCAGCATCAAACGTTTCAGTCACTATTAATTTTACTCTAGAATTATATAAGTAGATATATTTAGTATTATAATCAAAGCATATGTATATGCAAAATAATATGTAACAATATGGAAATATTACACACATGCGCACGTATATATATTACACGCGACACACAAACCTTTCAGAAATGTCCATAGGTATTTTCAGATCAAACGACAGCTTCGGTATTAATTTTACGTCAGTTGCATCATTAGATTCGAATACTTCTTTTGCAATTAGCGTCATCACGTCAGAACATTCGCACGCGTAGATTTTTTTCGCTCCTGCATCCTTCACATACAGGCTCAGCAGGCCTGTACCAGTGCCCAGATCCAGCACCGTATCGTATCCTTGATTGATTCTCTTGCGTATAGCTTGCTCAAAAGCATTATTTCGCCACTTGTCATTGAGCATCGTGAAGTGCCATCTGTCCACTGCCATACTGTATGCATTCTGTAAATTTCGTTCCGCCGGAAGAAAGTTGGGAGCAACTTTCAAAGCTCTCCTTAGATATTCTATCGCCCTTATAGGATCGTCATTCCTTTAATGATACATGCAATGATTTTTTTTATATTACAGGTAATAATTATAACAATTTGTGATAATAGTTGAAAAGTTAAATTAATATGAGGTAGGTCATCCTCGATGGATTAATAACAAAAAAAATTAATAAAAATCGTCAAATATATAAATTACCTTAAGAAATGTGCTGCAAAGTTGTTCAGCATACGAGGGTTATTTGGATAAATGTCTAAGGAATGTTTGTAACAATGTACAATGTCTGAAAATCGATTTTCTTGTGCTAATTGTATTCCCCATTCACCTAAAACAATTAAATATCATTATTATATTGCATTATATCTTATGTCGCAAATTATAAGGATTATATTCTATGTGGCAGAGTCTTACATAGTACATCTGTAAATGTTTCTTCAATTTCTGATCTCTTAGCAGGACACAATTCCACAACAATGGTATAATATGCGTAAGCCTTCCCAACATTTCCAGTCCTGTCATGTTCTCTGGCTTTTTGCAACGACGTTTCCAATATGTCATTTACCTCCGCTTGCATTTTGCATCAAGTTCTTTTTATTTTGTCCGCACTATTCCGTCGCAATCACCTTGCCTTTATAAAATTTAAAACTGATCATTATATTTGATTTATTACGTGATTGTCAACCGGATTTTTTAAGTTATCTTTCGTGTCAAACGAGTATAAAAGTAACCTAACGCTTGCTTCGGTTTCGTTGGAATCGCGAAATTCTCTTTAGTATAATAAGACGATTAAACGCGTAAACAGCGTTTTTCACATTAATTAGTATCTGTTGTACGAAAATATTGACAGTATTTCAAAGTCTAGATTCGTTGCTTCGCGCGTATTTTCGGAATATATCACTTTTGCCCACAGTTGTATACAACCAGAGAGGAACCTGAGAGCGGCCATGCCCCTGTATTTTGTGTAACGCTGTCGGTCGCTGATTCGAGCACCATCGCATCCACTTTTTGTGGATGTCGAGAACTACGAAGCCACATCCACTTTCGCGCGGTGTACATCCACTTTACTGTCGATAAGTAGTTACTCGAATCGGTGCGAATGTGCCAACACATTAACAAACTGCTGAAAAGCGACGAAAATGACATATGTTAATAACAATACGCGCATAGAGAAGTATTCACGTCTATTAAGATATGTGCATTCGTATAAAAAATACAAAAATACGCAAAAATACACAATTCTAAGAAGAATTTATATAAAATATTATTAGGGTAAGAGGTACAGTTATTGATAGGGATACAGTTATTGACACATTAACTCTTTTAACTTAAATTTCTCGTCACATGCACGACGCTCGTACGCAAAGTTTATATGCTCGTACAAAGTACCTTTTCCCCAACAGATTTACTGAGTTATCTTAGATTTCTGTCATTGCGTTTCGAAGCGGCCAGCAAAAACATGCACTGATCTATTCGGAGCATCGCCAGGAGTGGGTCAGTGATTGTTTTTGCTACCGCTTCGAAACGCAATGACAGAAATCTAAGACAACGCAGTAAATTTATTGGTGAAGGAGTACTTTGTACGAGCATATGAACGTTTCACACAAGAGCCATGCATGTATCGAGAAATTTCAATTAAACACATTAATGTGTCAATAACTGAATACACATGCGGTATTAGAGAGATGTAAAGGGAAAAGGTAGGCGGTCTTTAAAGATCGCGTGATCGAAGCGTGCTCGATAGCGGCGAGCAATTAGAAGCGTCGCGGCAAGAATCAAAGGCTGGCGGCAATATCTAAAGTAATATATTTTTCACTGCGGCAAGCGCGAGCGGTCGGTCCAAATTTTCCCGCAGCGAAAACATGTCACTTTAGGTATTACCACTAGCCTTTGATTCTTGTCGCGACGCTTCTAATTGCTCGTCGCTATCGAGCACGCTTCGATCACGCGATCTTTAAAGACCGCCTACCTTTTCCCTTTACATCTCTCTAATACCGCATGTGTATTCAGTAATATATAAAACTATATTACTGAATACACATATATTACTGATAGTAAGAAATATTTTATACCTCGTATCGAATTAGTAACAAATTGTTTAAACACTCTGTCAATAACTGCCTTTACCTGTCGTATATGGTCGCGCAATCACGTACCTGGTTATTTTGTGACTTTGGAGTTAGCAACAAATTCAGTTTTTGTTATTTTTCGATAGCCCGTGATGCAAGGAACAATTTGAGACCAAAATCTTGCGAGCAACTAATTCTTTAAACAATTCGTCTTGACTTTAACTGTGGCGGATGGCCAGGCGCTACAGTTAAAGTCCGCGACCACTTAGGCGAGTATTTTTTCACTTTGGAGGTAGCAACAAATTTAGGTATTGATATATTTCGATAGCCTGTGATGCAAGGAATAATTTGAGACCAAAAGAGTGCGAGCAACTAATTCTGTAAACGTCGGTTGAAGAAACTTGCAGCGCGGCTCGAGCGTCCGTGATAAACTAATGTTTTTCCACATGTTAGAGTTAGCAACAAATTCGGATATTGATATATTTCGATAGTACGTTGCCTCTAGATTATTTTGGTACCAAATACATGCGAGCAACTAACTATTTTAATGAGTTTTAAGAGGATTTGTTGTGAGTGGCAATGACACGCATCAATAATAAATTTCTATAAAAAAGTGTATTTCGTCCGTCAGTTTTGATACACTCCATATGTGAAATGATATTTCAAACAAACGTTTGAGGAACGACATATAACATTAAAACACATTCGTATAAAAACAATAACAGTATAGCAACAAAAAGAGCTAGTAAGAAATAAGTAATAAGACAGAGGAACACAAATTATCAGATATTGCGCTTTATTGAAACCAAATGAACATAGGGTAAGAGATACAATCATTGACACGGATATAGTTATTGACACATTAATGTGTTTAATTGAAATTTCTCGATACATGCATGGCTCTTGTGTGAAACGTTCATATGCTCGTACAAAGTACTCCTTCACCAATAAATTTACTGCGTTGTCTTAGATTTCTGTCATTGCGTTTCGAAGCGGTAGCAAAAACAATCACTGACCCACTCCTGGCGATGCTCCGAATAGATCAGTGCATGTTTTTGCTGGCCGCTTCGAAACGCAATGACAGAAATCTAAGATAACTCAGTAAATCTGTTGGGGAAAAGGTACTTTGTACGAGCATATAAACTTTGCGTACGAGCGTCGTGCATGTGACGAGAAATTTAAGTTAAAAGAGTTAATGTGTCAATAACTGTATCCCTATCAATAACTGTACCTCTTACCCTAATAATATTTTATATAAATTCTTCTTAGAATTGTGTATTTTTGCGTATTTTTGTATTTTTTATACGAATGCACATATCTTAATAGACGTGAATACTTCTCTATGCGCGTATTGTTATTAACATATGTCATTTTCGTCGCTTTTCAGCAGTTTGTTAATGTGTTGGCACATTCGCACCGATTCGAGTAACTACTTATCGACAGTAAAGTGGATGTACACCGCGCGAAAGTGGATGTGGCTTCGTAGTTCTCGACATCCACAAAAAGTGGATGCGATGGCGCTCGAATCAGCGACCGACAGCGTTACACAAAATACAGGGGCATGGCCGCTCTCAGGTTCCTCTCTGATACAACCATTGAAATATAACCATACTGGAACGCGCACTACCCTACCCCCTTCACGAGACCGAGCGGTCAGAGGGAGATAGAGTGCTGGGACCGTGTTGTCTTTTTCTAAACGTGAACTACCGTGGCTGAAAACATTCGTCCCAACTTGTATGTGTGTGACGTGTGTAGCTGCATTACGTGACGCACGAATCAGAATCAAATCAAGACATTCTGAATTGAAAAGTATTGTACTCTATTAGCAATTGACTGATTGACTGATACATACCAAAGGTTTGTTTATGCGACTAACAACTGAGTGATACCAGAGAGGAACCTGAGAGCGGCCACGCTGCCGTTTACGCCTATATTTTTGCATTGAGAAATTTGAGAAATACAACACCGAATGTGAACTTACATTCCATTTAACATGCATATGATTTTTTGTCATTATGAAATCATGTGCATGTGCATGTTAAATGGAATGTAAGGCCGGTATTCATAGTCGAATCTTAAGTCTATATTTAAGACCGTCTTAAGTTTATCTGAAGATGCTGTATGGATCATTTCATTGGCTATGGAGTATCTGAAGATACACTTAAGACGGTCTTAAATATAAGATTTGACTATGAATACCGGCCTAAGTTCACATTCGGTGTTGTATTTCTCAAATTTCTCAATGCAAAAATATGGGCGTAAACGGCAGCGTGGCCGCTCTCAGGTTCCTCTCTGGTGATACATACCAAACTTTTGTTTATGCGATTAACGACTGACTGATATATTAAAGTTTTGTTTATGCAATTAGTGAGTATATTAATATATAATCATACAGTTTTCTTTATGTATAATGCCTATTTTTAAACACATTTATAGCATTTTGTTAATATACATGTTAATGTACATGGTATTGAAAATTTATAATTTTCTATTACGTGTACGTTTTTCATAAAACATTGTGATATTTAGAATCCGAGAATTTATATACTATTATATTATTTTATTTATGCAAAACAATATTACGTTAAATAATTTTAAGATAATAAAGTTAGTTATGAGATGTTTTTGCATTTTTATACTTGTATTTCATAAATACATCCAAATATAACAAATACAAATAATACAAAATATAATAAAATACTACAAAACATGAGATTATTTTTGTATTACTACATATAAACAATTTCATTTTTCGTTATATACATTATTTTAGTTTTCGATTCTGAAAACTATTAGTTATTAGAAATTTCCTTTGATAAAATAGAATTTCAATGTGTAGAAAATGTATGTAAAGGCAATGGGTACGTTCACGAAACTCAACAGTTGCGCAACTGTTGAGTTTCGTGAACGTACCCAATGTTCTCAGATTGGGTAGTATGTCACGTCACGTGATTAGGACTGTTAGTTAGACTAAAATAGCACGTGCCTGGCCTAACTCTCTCACTCGCACAGCTCTGACCGCGCGAGAACAAAGCAGTGCGCGTTTCAGTATGGTTATATTTCAATGGATACAACTATTCAGCATATATATATGTATAGCAGCAAATATTACCAACCATACTTCGGAATTTCGGATTGGTTAATCCAACCATAGACTTATAGAGATAGACCGGCCCTCACAGTAGAAAGCAGCTAAAGTAGAGACCCTCAAACACAGATGTCTATACTAAACTAGATTGCTCTAACATGCCCATATTGGAAAGGATATCTTGCGTCAGATAGTTTCTGGTGTATGAGAGAAAATGGCCGCTGCCGCCACCATATTTACAATTGTTACTGCGATATTCAACAAAGTTTTGTAGTAATTATTGTGTTTCAATGTAAGAAATGGCGTAAATTACGAAAATAATGTTTATTTTACTTGGTAATTAATAAAAAAACCAATTGAAATGTAATAAACAATATTTTAATTAAAAACATATATATTTAGCTCCAAATTAACATCATATATATAATTTATAACATAAAACATTAGAAATTTGAACGATTAAAAATTGTTTGCAGAACATAAAGAATTTAGTCCAATATTATAATAAAAAAATAAAATAAAGTCAAATATTTTAAAAGGCATGTTAATAGCAATTAAAAATACTTAAACAGTTAATTATTATGAAATAAAATGAGTTTTGTTAATCGATGACGTCGACTTATTGGAGTAATTTCCTTAGACAATTTCTTTGAGTGTGAAAACATTCTTATTGTTAAATATTGCCTGCATATGGCAGTTATTAATTGAATACGATGTGGAGTTTCTATTCCAACTTCTAATGCGTTTCGACGCAAGCATCTATTATCTAATGGAAATACATCTGTATTTAATACAAATTTATTTGTTATTCGAGTAACAATTTCATTGTATGCACCTTTTTTGGAATCTGCGTACAGCTGTCTCCTATTAAAAAAGAAAATTCCTTTTCGGTACTGCAAACAATCTTATAAACATCCCACACGGAACATGACGTCCATTAGACGTCCATATAACCTCCACCGCTCCATGCGACATCTATCTCCACGATGGATGTTAGGTAGATCTCTAATAGAGATCCATATTCCCTCCATAGGGGATATCCACTACACATCCATCATGGACGTCTAATATACATCTATTATAGATATATAATGGATTTGTAACTAAACCCAAAAAAATTAATAGTGAAATTTTCTAAATTATTTAAAATTTGTAATAGGCGTTAACTGGATGTTTTGTAGCTTCTTTAGAAATTTAACTTTACTTACAAATATTAAGAAATTAATTAATTATTCATACTTGTTGCACATATTTTATTTACTCATTTAATGTGTATAAATGATTGGTTTTAAATACAAGAAACATATTTTTCATATTTAAACCGATCACTTACAAACACATAAATATGAGTAAATAAAATATGTCCAATAATTGTTATGAACAATTGCTCTCTTTCTTAATTGCCTGACAGTAATTAAGGGGGACATACACCTAGAAGGATCAAAAAGAGACCAAACTTTGCGAATTTTTCCGGAAAAACGGAAAGAGAGAGAGATCGGGTTTGTTCTGTGTAAAGATCATAGTTTTCTCTATTAAAACATTTGTGTTTTATTATTCCAAAATTCAAATAGCGGCACTATGCTACAGCTCCTAATTCCTAATTTTAAAAACGGCGTTTGCAGTGACAACCGTGGCTTCCACAGAAATCATCTGAAAGCAAAATCACCTCAAGGTTATAAAGTTAAAACATAAATCTAGTCTTTAACATAGCCGTTTTTCGAAATATTGTGTTTGGACAAAATGGCAGCCGATCAAAGTTGACATAACGATTTTTGACCAAAAATGTCGCACATTTTTGGCTACAGAAAATAAACTAAGCATCGGAAAAAAATCCTATGTTAAAGACTAGTTTTTAGTGTCTAGAAAAAGTGTGTAAAACTGCAAGCCGTTCGGTCGAACCATTTTCAAGATATACTGTCACGCGTTTTGAAAACCTCGTTTTGAGAAAAACGCGTTTAAATTTTATGTAAGTTTACACAACGAAAAGATGACAAATTTTATATTTACACTGAATCATCTACTCCAGGCCCATATTAGTATCGATTTTAAATAATTTCAATAGCCCGCCATTTTGTTAAAAATCAGAAGTTTTACAATCCCATCCGATAGGATGTGTAAAATATTATAACTTTTAAGAAAAATCTTTGGTTTTTGTTTTCAATGAAGCACGCAGAAGATTTTTCTGGAACCATCTAGGGCGGAATTACAAACAGGGCTAGACGCGATTGCGCAGACGCGGCTGTATACTGTAAACAATAAATGAACAAAAATATTTTAACATAGTAAAAGGTTCATACTTTAACCTCTAAAAAGACCGAACATCCTATCTTTCTTATTTTAGTAGAAAAAAAATCACAAAGAATGCTCATTTTCGAGGCCGAGATATGTATATGCCCCTTAAGAAAGAGAGCAATTGTTCATAACTTATTGGACATATTTTATTTACTCATATTTATGTGTTTGTAACCCAGGCAGTACATGTTAGCCTAATATATGTTTCTTAGACGTATCTAATGTCTAAGAAACATAAAGTACCATTTAAGAAACGGTTTAAATAGAAACCGTTTTTAGACCTAAATTTTAAAAACGTATTTTTCACGTTTCCACAGAAACGAAAAATGTGTTTTATTAAATTGATTTGAAATTATATAATTAATATAGAAAAAATAGTAATTTCTACTTAATTTGCGAGTATTAATTATTTTTACATCTTACGTTTCAATGTACTCGATTATGGAACAAGAGACAAAAATCAACACAAGTGTGTGTGATTCCCACCTCTGATTCACCAAGCGACCGATAGATGGCCAGGCCAGGCGTGACTCGCAAGAAACATTTGCGTTATCACCTTATAAATAACTATCTGGAAAACCGAACCAGTACTCTTTTCTTCTTCTTTTCTTTTGAAACTTTTTCATAAAATACACATAAAATGAGTAGATAAAATATGTGCAACAAGTATGAATAATTAATCAATTTCTTAATATTTGTAAGTAAAGTTAAATTTCTAAAGAAACAAACAACATCCAGTTAACGTCTATCTTTCATCCATCAAAGCTCCTTTAAATATCTACGATTGCTCTATATTACATCCACGAAACATCTATGGATACGTCTAATGGAGGTTGTACTGAAAAAAATCTGGTTGCATTAATTAGAAATCTGGTAGGTTCAACCAGTTTGTCTGTTGGAAAATGGACGAATCAGAATTCTTTAGGAATTACCAGATGAGCATGATTAATTCCTTCCTGTTAAATTTACCAGATTTTCTTGATAATAATACTAAATGTATTTAGTTAAATTAACATGACTGTTTAGTGAAAAGAAACGTTTTTCTGTTTCATTACCGTGAGTTTTCTTGGATTGCTGTAAATGAAATATGTTGATATTTATACAGGATGTCCCGTAATAATCGCCTAACCTCTCGCATGCCAATAGAGCAGATCGAGATGAACAGAAAAGTCCCATATCATTTTGCGATATTCGCAATAATAATCGAAATATTGCATATTAAAGTCAAGCGAATCCAGAGCGCGCGGAGGCAAGTGCCGAGCCGCTCGAGGTATAGGATTATTATTGCGAATATCGCAAAATGGTATGGGACTTTTCTGTTCATCTCGATCTGCTCTATTGGCATACGAGAGGTTAGGCGATTATTACGGGACACCCTGTATAAAAAAATATAAGAAGAGAACACGTTTTTTCATCCGCCATTACTTCACCAGCCACTTCAGCCATTTCACTAACTAATTTCATTTCACTACAGGAGGAAAACGTGCCGTCCGTGCCGATCCGTTTCCCGAACATACATCAACACGCACGACACAAACAATAGAATACTGCTGGAGTGCCCTGCGATTAACCAGAATTCTGATTGCATCCAGTATTGTCAGCCGGGCCGCGGTTCTCGGTCATGCGCAGTACGAATCATGTCAGTGACGTATCTAAAGGAGTAAAAAAGATATGTCGATATTCGCCCTACTAAATGCTCTAAAATATTTAAATATATAAAACACACACACACATATACATATATAAATACATGTGAGTACACATGTTTATCTCATACATAAATTTTGCTAAACATAGTATTTAATAAAAATAGCAAAAAAGTTGAAGAAGGCAGGGAAACAAGATAATTTGTAAAATAAAATACATTTTTTTAAAAGAACAAAATAGATGGTTTATTTGGCAGATCATGGAATACCAACATTTGTTGCGTGGGTAAGGGAAACTGCCAAAAACCTTACCAGTATTCTTAACATAAAAATAAACATAAAAATTATACATATATATTGTACTTATATAAAAAGCATTAATATTAATAAATACTTAAATTAGACAAATCTTAAATTACTATATATAATAATTGTACACAAATAAACTAAAAATAAACCAATACTTTTAAATAAAATAAATTCCTTTTGAATACAATATTGCACATATTTTCTTTGGTTAAAAACTTAAATTAACATTACAATACAAAATTAATATCACAATTATTACACTTATCACAATATAATACTAAAATCACATTTATTGCGCACTTAATAAATATAATTTTTTAATTTAATTTAATATTAAATATAATTATTGCACGTTTGAAATAAAATATGATGCTTCCTGAAAAATAAATACTACATTAATAATAATTTAGACTAGAATATAGAAAAACAAAGATGGAAGACTATATGGGTTGTACAAAATAATAAAAAATAAATTCAATAACTATACAAATGCAACAAATATTAAGTAAACAGAATAAAAAATAAATAATATATTAAGAACTATGAGATGTGCTTTGCTCCCCATATAAATTTTGCGATTCGTGCAGTTCGAAATGCCTTGAATCTACTTTAAAGTTAATGCAATTAATACCTTTAGTTTGAAAACTAGATCTTGCAATACAAATCGCGGACATATTATCGTTAGATAATCTATTTCTCTTTTTACATTTTACATCTGTAACTATTGAAAAAATTCTCTCGGCTTCGGCATTAGAATGTGGAAAAGAAAGAACTATTTGCACAAATGACTCTAAATGTTTAAATTGTTTCATCATCGCAATTTTTATATTCAACTATATTTTTCCACATTTCGTCAATTTCTAATGAAGCTAATTGCTTTTTTTGTTCATCATTAAAAAGAGATGGCAGAATTCTCCATTCGAAAGCTAACTGTGTTATGTCATTATAATTTAGTCGCGTGGCAATATAAGATAAATCTTTAATTCGCGTTCTGCCTTCATAAAAAAGAGCAATTTTGGAATCTAAAAAAGCTAATTGTTCAAAAAACAGATCATTATATGGTAAACGATGTAACATTTCGCGAACTGCCGTTTTATAAAATTCTAAACACGTTAATCTAATATCATACATGGATTATTCTACAGATAGCGTTTGCAAAAGACATTCACATTCGGGTCCGACATATATATTATCTAAAGGTTGAATATTTTCCTCATTATTAAGATCTAAATTAGAAATATTTTTCAAAGCATTATAATTTATGAAATTTTGTCCAAATTGATTAATTAACTGATGGCTAGTTTCAAATAATTTATGTATTGTAACAGAACGCGATTGAAATAAGGCATTAAAATTATTTAAAAAATTCAGAGAATATTTTAAGAATAACAGGTATGCCTTAATGGAATCACTTTGTAAATTTGTAAAATTATTTCTGCATTTTTTGATTTATTTTCCGCGGTTTCTAAAATGAAAAATTGTTTTAGAACTTGCCAATTTTCGAGGAGCCTAACAACACATTTATGTAAGCACAGCCATCTAGTATTTAATTTTAAAATTTTATGATTTTCAACTTCGAAAAAATTTTGAAACTCTCTTAAAATTGCACATCTCTTTGCACTTCCTGAAATGTATGTAGTATGCTCTAATTAATTGTTCACAAGAGAAGGTAATCTAGTACAAGCTTTACTGGCTATTAGCGCGGAGGAATGGCAAACACAATTTAACACAACTAATTCTGGTACTTTTGTTTTAAATAAGACATAAAAGAATTATTGCATCCTATCATGAAGAAGCATTATCAGATGCCATTCCGATGATATT